>NC_092721.1:56972674-57132674 GCF_047496885.1 Scyliorhinus torazame
GCATCAGGGACCGGAGAATTGCCGACGGGCCGCTACCAACAGCCCCCGACCGACGCGATCCCTGCCCCCGCCCGAAAACCAGTGCCGGAGAATTCGGCAGCTGGCCTCGGAGCGGCGGGGAAGGATTCCAGCCTCTGGCCCGGCGGGGGGTCGGTGAATCCCGCCCCTTAATTCTTAGTAGGCAGCCGCTTGTCATCAGCTGGACACCTCAGATATTTGCGTCCATCAATTGTTCCGTTAAATCATTTCCCAGAAATGATTTTCGTGGGTGAGAGCAGTTACTGTGGGATTTGCCAAATCAAAGAACAAAAAGAACAAAAAAATGTACAGCACAGGAACAGGCCCTTCGGCCCTCCAAGCCCGTGCCGACCATGCTGCCCGACTAAACTACAATCTTCTACACTTCCTGGGTCCGCATCCCTCTATTCCCATCCTATTCATGTATTTGTCAAGATGCCCCTTAAATGTCACTATCGTCCCTGCTTCCACCACCTCCTCCGGTAGCGAGTTCCAGGCACCCACTACCCTCTGCGTAAAAAACTTGCCTCGTACATCTACTCTAAACCCTGCTCCTCTCACCTTAAACCTATGCCCCCTAGTAATTGACCCCTCTACCCTGGGGAAAAGCCTCTGACTATCCACTCTATCTATGCCCCTCATAATTTTGTATACCTCTATCAGGTCTCCCCTAAATCTCTTCTGCACCCTCTCTTTAATTATCCCTTCTTTGTGTCACGATCGGGATTGTTTTGAGCACAAATGAGGCAATTCTCTGCATAATGTGTGACATCACTTTTCAATTCCAGCCACCAACACAGAGGTTTTAAATGGGCAATGGTAGTGTCTATTCCCTGATGTTCATTTTCGTCATGGAACTGGTATTGCTACCAGTGCCACGAGCCAGTCAGAGTTGGAATGTCAGGATAGATAGGATGAATGTGTGGCTCGAGAGATGGTGCAAGAGGCAGGGATTCAAATTCCTAGGGCATTGGAACCAGTTCTGGGGGAGGAGGGACCAGTACAAATTAAACCGATGTCCTAGGTGTTTGCTAGTGCTGGTGGGAAGGATTTAAATTAATGTGGCAGGGGGATGGGAACCGATGCAGGAAGTCGGAGGGAAGTAAAACGGGGCCAGAAACAAAAAGCAGCAAGGGGGAAAGTGTAAGGCAGAGAAGCCATAGTCAAAAATCAAAAAGGTCCACAGTACAGGGTACAGTGACTGAGGAGAGTGTGAAAAGAGAGGTGGCCTATGCAGGATTGAGGGCGTTGTACCTAAATGCGCGCAGTACAAGGTAAATGAGCTTGTCGCGCACATTGAAATTGGCCGGTACGATGTTGTGGGCATGACAGAGACGTGGCTGCAAGGGGATCAGGGCTGGGATCTAAATATCCAAGGATATATGTCCTATCGAAAGGGCAGGCAGATGGGCAAAGGGGGCAGGGTTGCATTGTTAGCAAGGAATGAAGTGAAATCGATAGCAAGGAGCGATATAGGATCAGAAAGCATAGAATCTCTGTGGATAGAGCTGAGGAATCGCATAGGTAAAAAGACCCTGATGGCAGTTATGTACAGGCCCCCTAGTAGTCAGGATGTGGGGCAGAAAATAAATCAGGAGATAGAAAAGACATGTAAAAAAGCCAATATTACTATCATCATCGGGGCTTCAATATGCAGGTACATACAACAATACAGCGCAGTACAGGCCCTTCGGCCCTCGATGTTGCGCCGACCTGTGAAACCACTCTAAAGCCCATCTACACTATTTCCTTATAGTCCACATGTCTATCCAATGACCATTTGAATGCCCTTAATATTGGCGAGTCCACTACTGTTGCAGGCAGGGCATTCCACGCCCTTACTACTCTCTGACTGAAGAACCTATCTCTGACATCTGTCTTATATCTATCTCCCCTCAATTTAAAGCTATGTCCCCTCGTGCTAGACATCACCATCCGAGGAAAAAGGCTCTCACTGTCCACCCTAGCTAATCCTCTGATCACCTTGTATGCCTCAATTAAGTCACCTCTTAACCTTCTTCTCTCTAACGAAAACAGCCTCAAGTCCCTCAGATTCCCTCATAAGATCTTCCCTCCATACCAGGCAATATTCTGGTAAATCTCCTCAGCACCCTTTCCAATGCTTCCACATCCTTCCTACAATGCGGTGACCAGAATTGCACGCAATACTCCAAATGCGGCCGCACCAGAGTTTTGTACAGCTGCAACATGACCTCATGGGCGCGAAACACAATCCCTCTACCAATAAAAGCTAACACACCGTACGCCTTTTTAACACCTCTCTCAACCTGGGTGGCAACTTTTGGGGATCTATGTACATGGATACCGAGATCTCTCTGCTCATCCACACTACCAAGAAACTTACCATTAGCCCAGTACTCTGCCTTCCTGTTATTCCTTTCAAAATGAATCACCTCACACTTTTCTGCATTATACTCCATTTGCCACCTCTCAGCCCAGCTCTGCAGCTTATCTATGTCCCTCTGTAACTTGTAACATCCTTCCGCACTGTCCACAACTCCACCGACTTTAGTGTCATCTGCCAATTTACTCACCCATCCTTCTACACCATCCTCCAGGTCATTTAGAAAGATGACAAACAACAGTGGCCCCAAAACAGATCCTTGTGGTACACCACGAGTAACTGGACTCCAGTCTGAATATTTTCCATCAACCACAACCCTTTGTCTTCTTCCAGCTAGCCAATTTCTGATCCAAACTGCTAAATCACCCTGAATCCCATGCCTCTGTATTTTCTGCAACAGCCCAACGTGGGGAACCTTATCAAACGCTTTACTGAAATCCATATACACCACATCAACTGCTTTACCCTCATCCACCTGTTTGGTCACCTTCTCAAAGAACTCAATAAGGTTTGTGAGGCACGACCTACCCTTCACAAAACTGTGTTGACTATCTCTAATGAAATTATTCCTTTCCAGATAATTATACATCCTATCTTTTATGAACCTTTACAAGACTTTGCCCACAACAGAAGTAAGGCTCACTGGTCTATAGTTACCGGACTTGTCTCCACTCCCCTTCTTGAACAAGGGGACAACATTTGCTATCCTCCAGTCTTCTGGCACTATTTCTGTAGACAAAGATGACTTAAAGATCAAAGCCAAAGGCTCAGCTATCTCCTCCCTAGCTTCCCAGAGAATCCTAGGATAAATCCCATCCGGCCCAGGGAACTTATCTATTTTCACACTTTCCAGAATTGCTAACACCTCCCCTTTATGAACCTCAAGCCTTTGTAGTCTAGTCGCCTGTATCAACAAAATTGTCCTTTTCCTGTGTGAATACTGATGAAAAATATTCCTTTAGCACCTCTCCTATCTCCTCGGACTCCACACACAACTTCCCACTACTGTCCTTGACTGGCCCGACTCTTACCCTAGTCATTCTTTTATTCCTGACATATCTATAGAAAGCTTTAGGGTTATCCTTGATCCTACCTGCCAAAGCCTTCTCATGCCCATCCTGGCTCTTCTTCGCTCTCTCGTTAGGTCCTTCCTCGCTAACTTGTAACTTTCGAGCGCCCTAACTGAACCTTCACCTCTCATCTTTACATAAGCCTCCTTCTTCCTCTTGACAAGTGTTTCAACTGCTTTAGTAAACAACGGTTCCCTCGCTCGACCACTTCCTCCCTGCCTGACAGGTACATACTTATCAAGGACACGCAGTAGCTGTTCCTTGAACATGCTCCACACTTCCATTGTGCCCATCCCCTGCAGTTTCCCTCTCCATCCGATGCATCCTAAGTCTTGCCTCATCGCAGGTGAACTAGGAACAGCAGGTTGGTAGTGGATCCCAAGAAATGGAATTTGCGGAATGTCTAAGAGATGTTTTTTTGGAGCAGCTTGTGATGAGCCTACTAGGGAACAGGCAATTCTGGATTTGATGATGTGGAATGAGGCAGACTTGATTAGGGAACTTAAGGTGAAGGAACCCTTAGGAAGCAGTGACCATAATTTGATAGAATTTACCCTGCAGATTGAGAGGGAGAAGTTGCAATCAGATGTAACGGTATTACAATTCAATAAGGGTAACTACAAATACATGAGGGAGGAGCTGGCCAGAGTTGATTGGAAAAGGAGCCGAGCAGGGAAGACAGTGGAACAGCAATGGAGGGAGTTTTGGGGGGTTATTAGGGAGACACAACAGAAATTCATCCCAAGGAGGAGGAAACATGCTAAGGGGAGGACAAGGCATCCATGGCTGATGAGGGATGTCAAGAATCCAACATGTACAATAGCCCTCCCCTTTCCCCACTTTACATTCCTGTATCACCACCTCGCTGCTTCTCTCCAAACATCAAACTCTCAAATCTAGTCCAGTTTCTCTTTTTGGATGAATGTCCATGCCTCATCTGCCGTCTCGAAGCAGTGGTGCTTGCCCTGATGCGTGACCCACAAAAGCATAAGAAGGATTAGTGGGAAACCAGAGGATTGGGAAGCCTTTAAAAGCGAGCAGAGGACAACTAAAAAAGCAATAAGGGGGGAGAAGATGAAGTATAAGTGTAAATTAGCTAGTAATATAAAGGAAAATAGGAAGAGATTATTTTCAATATATAAAAGGTAAGAGAGGGGCAAAAAATAGACATTGGACCACTAGAAATTATGGCTGGAGAAGTAATAATAGGAAACAAAGAAATGGCAGACGAACTGAATAGTTACTTTGCATCAGTCTTCACGGTGGAAAACACCAGTGGGATGCATGTGGGGCTCCCTTCCCTGCTGCGCCCGTTTTCCCGCTATAATTTCCATAGCGCGGGAAAATACCCGCACTTTCCTCTCGGCCCCGCCCCCTATGGCGCAGTTCCCTCATTCCCCTTCCCTGTCCCTTTTTTCCACCGGCGCCCACATTTCTTCGTGTCCCCCCCATCGGGGGGAGAGAAATTCCCCATCCAACATGTACAATAGCCCTCCCCATTCCCCACTTTACATTCCTGTATCACCACCTCGCTGCTTCTCTCCAAACATCAAACTCTCAAATCTAGTCCAGTTTCTCTTCTTGGATGAATGTCCATGCCTCATCCGCCGTCTCGAAGCAGTGGTGCTTGCCCTGATGCGTGACCCACAATCGCGCCGGCTGCAGCATCCCAAATTTTATCTTCTTCCTATGGAACACCGCCTTGGCCCGGTTAAAGCTCGCCCTCCTTCTCGCCACCCCCGCACTCCAGTCCTGATACACCCGTAACACCGCATTCTCCCATTTGCTACTCCGTGCCTTCTTAGCCCAGCTCAGGACCATCTCTCTGCCCATGTAGCGATGGAACTTCACCACTTTTGCTCTTGGTGTTTCACCTGCCTTTGGTCTTCTCACGAGGACCCGGCACGCTCTCTCCACTTCCAGGGGGCCCGTTGGGGCCTCAGCTCCCATTCGCGTGAGAGCATCGTGCTCACATAAGCCCCAACATCAGCTCCCTCTGCTCCTTCGGGGAGACCTAGAATCCGTAGGTTTTTCCTCCTCGAGCTGTTCTCCAGGGCTTCCAGCCTTTCTATGCACCTCTTGTGTAGTGCCTCGTGTGTCTCCGTTTTTACCACCAGACCCTGTATCTCATCTTCATTCTCGGCTGCCTTTGCCTTCACTCCACGGAGCTCCATCTCCTGGACCTTTTGTGTTTCCTTTAGTCCCTCGATTGCCAGTAGCATCGGTGCCAGCACCACTTTCTTAAGCTCCTCCACACATCATCGGAGAAACTCCTGCTGGTCCGGGCCCCATACCATCTGGGCTCCATCCGCCGCCATCTTGCTTCTCCCTTCTCTTCTCTGCCGCTGCTCCAAAGGATCCTTCGCAATCTGGCCACTACCGCCGCTCCTTTCCATACACACCCGGGGGGATTCCTTCCTTTGTCACCCCACACTGGGTTAGGTAAAAAAAAAAATTCCGTTGGGGCTCCCGATAAGAGCCCAAAAGTCCGTTAGAACGGGAGCTGCTGAAACGTGCGGCTTAGCAGTGCATCACCGCAACCGGAAGTCCACAAAAAGTATTTTCAAACTGTAAGTGATAAAAGTTAGAAAGACTTACCACCTTACCCACTATTTACCAATCAACTCTCTCCCTTGTAGCCTCAGCTGCAGCAGGGCAAGAACACTCGCTGAAAATTCAAAAGTTACAAAGCAAGGAGAAAAAGCACCTCTTCCCATTCTGTTTCAAATTCTTGTGTTGAAAATACACTCTGGTTGTTTCTCACTCTGGATGTGGTCTCTCTCACTGCTTGTGCAAAAAGCTCACTGCGTGTGTGCTTGGAAGCTCTTTCGTAAATAGAGCTGAGATGGGCTGAGATGATTCAGATGACACACACCAGTTGAGCTTCAAATGTTTGTAATCAACACCTCTTGGCTGCTAATCAGGCTTCAGGTGATGGACGGATAACTGTCACTCCTTGATCTTGGTGAGGCAACTCCTTATTAACCTTTTAACTGGACTACTACACTGATGAAAAAGGAAAGAGGGAAAGACCTACCAGTTCAATTCCCACTCTGTTTCAAATTCCTATGTTTAAAACTCTCTCTGGCTGTGTCTCACTCCGGATGTAGTCTCCCCCACTGCTCGTGCACAAAGTTCACTGTGAGTGCGTTTTGTAGCCCTAAACACCCAAAACAAGGTCCTAGGCACCCCAGGTGAGCCTTTTAACCCCCTCTCCTCAGCACTTGTCAGCCCCTGAGACTGATCTTCATCTCTATTTTATACCTACATCCTCCCCCACCCTGGGAACAAAAGACAGCATTCAGGCACTTTTCTCCAAGGTGGATTTGCCAAGCTGGGAAAATTTGAGTTCCTGTCTCCAAGATGAAAATCCATCCCCAAGTGTGGTGCCTAGAATTATCCAAAATACTCCAGATAGTGCTTAACTAGTATTTGGGATTATAATTCTCTTGTTTCCGAAAATTATGCCTCCATTTATTGGGCTAAGTTTCTTGTATGCTTTTTAAAAACATATATGTATTTCACAGCTTTTCATGCCACCATTACAGGTAATTTGGTACCTGCACTTCCTTTAAAATTGTATCATTTACTTTCTAGCAGCTTGCCAAAACCTTCCTCCCAAAATGAATCACTCCACACTTCTCTGCAATAAACGTCATATGTAATGTGCCAGTCCATTTCACCAGTTTTCTATTCTTACTGAAGTCTGTTACTGTCCTCCTCACCATTTAGCACATTTCTGAGTTTAGTATAATCTGTAGACTTTGAGATTATGCTCTGTAGAACCTAGTCCGGGGCATTAACAAATTTAAAAAAGCAATGATCCAAACACGAATCATGAAGGGACACCACTACACACTGCAGTCTGATAAACACTGCTCACCATGACATTTCACACTGTCCTTTAGATATTGTACAGGCACACAGCCATTGCTTCTAATTCCATGGGTATCACTTTTGTTAACAAATCTAATATGTGGTACTTCTACAAATTTAAATTTGTGCCACTCACTGGTAGTGGATTGATTATTTAAAACGGAGTATTTATTTGCAATAAACACATTATAAGCTGTATAAATTAAATTGTACTTATTTACCACTCATAAATAGTTAAAGGAATAAAGGAACATTAATGCAAAATTTGTTTTAAAATGCTGACAAGTTACGTTATTTCTCAGCAGATTTGATGCTCGGTTTTATGCGAATGAGTTTGAGTGGATATTCTGGGAGCAATTCAGCGGGACGAAAGTTAAAGTCCGGTTTTGGGCGTGTTTGGCGGGGTGTTTCTCGATGGCCACGTTGGCGAGATCACGGCCCATATTCAATGGCACTTAGTGCCAAACATGACCCCCCCCCCCCCCCCCATGTGAATCTCAGCATCACTGCCTCCCTTGACTTCTGATTCGCCTGACCCGTACCTCAGCTTCTCGCCGCCAACAAGGAGGAGCTGCTTTTCAGCGTTCCGCCACTACTAGTGCCCAGTCAACACACAAGCATGGCAGCGCGCAGACCTGCTCCTCGCTTTGGAGATGCCGACCTGACCAGGTTTCTTGATGCGGTGGATGAGAAACGGGGCATCCTGTTCTTTCGAGGGGTCGGAGAACCAACAGCAGGGTCAGCAATATCGCATTGCGAGCAATGGCAGCTGCAGTGAATGCGTGCTGCATGACCTGGAGGACCGCCGTCAAAGAAGACAAACGAGTTGCAAGAGCAAGTTACCATCACTTTCCTGCCATCAGTTCCACCTGCCGCCCCTCAGATTTCCAAAACCCCTTCTCCTCCCCCCTCAGTCGACTGGCTGACACCTCATATCCTCCCGAAATCAGATATTCAAGCTTGATCCTCAGAACCCCCTGGCACCCAGAAGCACAACCACGTCTGTCTCGGTGCGGTGTCCACACATGCCACATGCTATAAACCCCTCTGACCTATCAAGCGTGCGGCTCACACTGCCCTCTCTTTGTCCCTGCAGGAGAAGATAGCCCATAATGAGAGGGCTTATTAAGGGCGAAGATTGGGTGGGGAGTTCCAGATATCCGAGTCCTCACATCCTATGAGGAACAGGCACTGGTGAATGCGGGGTTGACTGAGAAGGGGCAGTGACCAACAGTGAGGTCAGCCTGCGCCAGAGAGTTGAGGATCTACTGCCCCTTTATACAGATGACCTGTCGCAAGTGAGTAGTTAATGTCCCACAAAAGTAACTTTTTCCTTTCACTGACCATATGTCTATTGTCTTGCAGAATCAGCATCTGATAAGGCTGGGCCGTCCAGAGTCATACACAGCCAGATGACGGGCCTCTGCACAAGGTCCCTGAGCTGACGCAGATGATAGGACTGAACCGTGAGATTCAGGAATGGGCGTCAGTGACATTTCAGTGACTTCAAGGCTGACTGGAGGAGTCCCAAAGCCCTCAGGTTCAGGAGATGGTGCCAGCAGTACATGGCACAGAGGCCAACACTGCTATGGCGGCGACCACAGTGCAAAAGCTGGAGCACGGCGTCCGCACCTTGAGTGGTGGTGTCCAAAGCATAGTAGAGACTGTGACGACCATGGTGGAGGACCTCGACATCATGTTCCAGTCGATGAGGAACGTGTCCCATACGCGGGTAGTGGCTGCCAAGGCACTCCAGAGTGTGGTCCAGTCAATGAGGGGGTGTCAACACCATGGTGCAGACAATGGGAAGCCTCCAGGACGGGAAGAGCGAGATGACTCAGAGATCTATGGAGCTCACTCCAACTGTCCCTCCATCCCATGGAGTCCCCAAGGGGGGTGGAAACGCTGGAGGCTAATGTGCTGCCTGCCACTAAGAAGACTACAGTGGTTTCCAGTTCTTCTGAATCCCCCATTCTGACACCGGCTCACACAAGGGCAGCAGGAAGAACAGCGTGCATTGGCAACGCTTGTGACACTGATAAGTCAACCGGGGCCCTCTGGCTCCAGATCCTCCAGAGGATGCCCGCCAAGAGCATCAAAGACCACAGGGTGCAGAAAGCAGCAGGCTGCCTCCACCTCTGCTTCCTAAAGAAGAATGAGGAGCACTGAGTGGGCTCTGGCGCGGTCACTATCTGTCACAGTAAAATGTTTACCAGTGTAGCCATCTGGGATGGCCACTTCCAGTATACAAAATGGGCACTCGTAGAGCCTATAGGGAAAAATGGAGCAACAAGCAGGCACAGAGCCTGAATGTATATTTGAAATGCAGTCAGCAGACGGAACCGAAACTCTGGGTCGATTTACATATTGATGGCCCATCTCCGGGAAACAAAGAACTAATGCTCAGGTAGCCGATACTGTCTGACATTCCAACACTACCCCAACCAGAAGACACAAACAAAGCAAGACCAACGGCCATTAGGACACGCTCAGCCATCAGGGCACCCACCCGTTTATTGCCTTAGATCGATGACAATGATCAAGAAGCTGCCCAATTAATTGGGACCAAGTTTAAGGCCGCCTAAAAGTGCGCAAAGCTCCTCCAAGTATAAGGAACCGCCACCAAAGGTTCACTCTCTTGGATTTGGCTCTCAAGTGGAGACCCTTCCACCAGAAGCAAGTAAGTTCAAGTTCTACGCTCGCTACCAGACCTACGACCTTAGCTGTACTCCTGTTACCTCTTCGAACCCAACAGGCCCAGATCCAAACAACGGCTATTGTTCCTCTGACCTAAGTGGGCACCCAAAGTTAAGTATAGGTGTTAGTGATATAGTTTAGCCTGTAGTATTATTGTGTATGAGTAAATCGTACTGTGTGTAAATAAAGTAGTATTGACTTTGAACTAACTGGTGTATTGGCTCTTTGATCGGTATTCGGGTTGAACCTTGTGGCGGTATCGAGAGGTACCTGGCTACTCTGAAAGCATACTCTTAATTAGGATTAAGAAAAGCGACCTTATTAACTGCCATATTTATAGCAAGTAAACAGAGCAACACCATTATTGATTCACGTATATTTGAGGAAATGATTGCTGAAAATAATGAAAAAAGCTCACTCCACTGTTTGTGAAATTATTTTACAAATCGCTATCCAAATTCTCTAAGTGGAGTCCCAACTGAATCTGCAATCTCTGGTGTAATGAGAATTTTTAGGCATTTTAAAGTTTTGATTTTGCCCATTTAGATTAATGGCAGAAGCTTGACTCTGAATTTCCATTTTTATTTAAAGTACAATTTAAATGCAGCTTTAAAAATTATTTGCTTTGCTTCTTTAGAATGCTTCAACATTATTTGGACTCATAGAAAACTCTTAATAATACATCAAGCGTAATTTTACTGCATGGGACAAGCAACAGAACAGAGAAATAAAATGATACTTTTCAACACAAGTTTTTTATTCCACACAATAGCTAACTGTGTTTAAATCAAACTTTCTCGATTGTTCTTATTATTTACAGAGATGAAAATCAAACATGTACAATAAGAGAATAAACAATTTTACAGTATAGATATCAGTGCTTAACAACACACTGGAAGACCTTCTAATGTCAACATTAAGATTCAGCATATTTTAACAACAAACTCCATGTACAGTATATTCTATCCACAGTTGCTATTCACAGCAGGCAGAAGTGTAAATCAAATATTCAACTGCAACAACATCCTGTTGCTATAATTTAGCCAGTGAAATTAACACAATAACCAGAAAAAAGGCAATAGAAATGACCTGTTCCATGATATTTATTTTGTCACTTGCTGATTTTGAATGTTTATGAACAGATTTGACTATTGGCTAAACATTTCTAGAAAAGAACAGTCCAACATATTACATTCTTCAACAAAATGTATGTGGGCTATCCATTTGCATTACCTACATTTTCACCAGTATAGCGTGTTGTCACCATTTAAAATGGATACCAACCTGATTTGCTACAGTTCAGTTCCTGAGAAAACTATAAGCCAGTAAGTCGAAACTTGCATGGAAACATGCACACAATAAGCCAAAGTATTGTATCTGTGAAATCCAAAACTCTAATCAGTAGTATTATTCTTTCCTTACAAGAGTGTGACAGCAACTACACAGTGTGAAATGTTTCATATTCATGCTGGCAATGAGATTTTGCAAAAATCTGAGAGACTATTTTTCATACGGAGTTCAGTGGTAAGCAGAGCATGCACAAAGATTATGTTTGCATTTTATCTATTGTTGTATTCGTATGTATGCTCACAGCCTTTTTGTTATCTGGCTCAGAAAGTGACAAAGAGTCACATCAGTTTGTAAAACAGAATATGCAGCAATAATGAAACCAGATTTTCTCATCCATTCCTGCAACCAGCCCAAAGCGCAAAATATCAATTCCTATGCATTTTTGCTGTCACAAACACATCAAAAGCCGATTTCTCTGTTCAGGGGAGTTGGAAATTGCTAAGCATGCCTTTAAAATATATATCTAACCACATTCTAAATGCAATGAATGCACAATTCTGCACATTGGTAGACATACTCATGTACTGCAATATTCATTTTGATTAAATCTGCCGTAAAAATCATAAATGCTATTAAACTGTCTTAAGGCATTACGAATAAGACAGTATTTTGCACATATGAAATACACTATTGTGTTTAATTGCTGCTTACATTTCTAGAGGTCTTTAATGGTGTGAAACATTAAGGAATGCTACTGGATACTAAAAAAATGAACGGTTTGTAGAAATTATGAGCTACTTGAATAGTTTAGAAAGGAATTAGCATTAAAAATTCTTATTTACAGAGAAACCTAGTTACAATACCAGTACATAGTTGTATTGTAACTAGACTAGTAAACCAGAAACCAGGGTAATGCTCTGGGGACTCAAGTTCGAATCCCGTCACTGCAAATGGTGAAACTCGAATTCAATAAAAAATCTGGAATTAAAAGTCTAATGCTGACCATGAAACCATTGCCGATTGTCCCATCTGACTCCAGACCCACAACAATGTGGTTGACTCTTAACTGCAAACCCCCCCTCCCCCAGTGCAATTTGGATTTTCTTTTTGAATTTGTTTATATTGTCACGTGTTCCGAGGTACAGTGAAAAGTATTGTTCTGCATACAGTCCAGACAGATCATTCCAAACATGAAAAAAACATAGGGCATACATAAATACACAGTGTACATACACAGACATCAGGTGAAGCATGCAGGAGTGTAGTACTACTCAGTAGAGAAGATGTTTGAAGAGATCAGATCAGTCCATATGAGGATCATTCAGGAATCTGTTAACAGCGGGGAAGAAACTGTTTTTGATCCAATTAGGGATGGGCAATAAATGCTGGCCCAGCCAGCGACACCCAAATCCCATGAAAGAATTAAAAACACAAAAATAATTTTAAGCCACAGAATACAAACTCAAAATATGCATATATTCAGCATTCTTTCTATGTACTCTTTACTAACTTACTATACAGCACTTATATTGATATTCAAACAAGGTCCTTGGATGTGTGTTACACGTTTTCCATTTGCAAGTCTATTTAGTCGAAAAAGAGATTACAAAGGATACCTATGTAATACGTGTTTACATTATGCATGTTTGGCCTTTTTTGTTTCCTATGCAATCGATAAATTGCATTGAGATGGAAATATTTAACATAATACAGGACCTTGCGAGGTGCTGTATAAATTCTTCTTTTGCTTTATTACAATAAACTCCTTATATTATGTCAGCTTGACCCAGTTTACACATTTACTTCCCTCCAAATCTGAAGGTGATAGGTTTATACTACATTCCAAGACATAGTATGTAATCAAAGTTGACGCGCCCGTTCGATGAGAGTTAAACCGTGATGCTGTATCTGTCTGGTCCAGTGATTCTAGTGGATAGAAAACAATCTCACAAGAGCAATGAGATCGCCAACAATCTCACAAGAGCAATGAGATCGCCTGGTGTTAACCAACGACAAAAAAAACCAAATTTAACTGGACATTCTTCCCAGTTGCTGTCAGTGACCCTGTTGTGTAAACTGCCTGTCAAATTTAGCGGCATAACATATGACTGCACTTCAAAAGTGATTCATTGGTTGTGCGTGGCTTGCGAGGTGCTGTATAAATTCTTCTTTTGCTTTATTACAATAAACTCCTTGTATTATTGGTTGTTACTGCTCCTGTCTAAATGACAATCAAACATTTAAAAGTTTCATGATGTTGCACTTCAGCTTCACTATATGAGCAGCAATGTAGCAGTAGTTAGCACTGTTGCTTCACAGCGGTAGGGACCCAGGTTCGATTCCCAGCTGGGGTCACTGTCTGTGCAGAGTCTACACATTCTCCCTGTGTTTGCATGGGTTTCCTCCGGGTGCTCCGGTTTCCTCCCACAAGTCCCGAAAGACGTGCCTGTTAGGCGAATTGGACATTCTGAATTCTCCCTCTGTGTACCCGAACAGATGCCGCAGTGTGCGACAGTAACTTCATTGTAGTGTTAATATAAGCCTACTTGTGACACTAAAATATCATTATTACAGTCACTGCAGCCTAAGGCACTCAACTTCAAACAGGGTTCTCCACTGAAGTAGACAAAATTACAAAGTCAAATTATTTTTAATAAAGGCCAACTTTAAATAGCTAATTTTCCTGGCTAGGGAATACCTACAAAAATATAATTTTACGACATTGGCCATTTCTCTCACCTTTAAACATTGACAAAACATTTAACTCCTAATTTCTAGCTAAGTACAGCTTCATATTCGAGTTAGATCACAATAAATGAAGTGGTCCTTCAAAAAGGTCAGAATTAGTTTCAGCTGGTTCTCAAAGGGCATTGGAGAGAATATGCATTTCAGTCGTAACAGACAGAACTGTGGCAAATTGAGTCAGAAGACAACATAGCTTTTCTTCACAATTAAAGGGAACTGAATTTCTTCTGGCAATGAGGGCTCTAGCTTAGAAATATTGCACCATTATATTATCTACAGAGTCAGAATAAAACAATGAGCGGGCAGCACGGTAGCATTGTGGATAGCACAATTGCTTCACAGCTCCAGGGTCCCAGGTTCTATTCCGGCTTGGGTCACTGTCTGTGCGGAGTTTGCACATCCTCCCAGTGTGTGCGTGGGTTTCCTCCGGTTTCCTCCCATAGTCCAAGTAAGGTTGATTGGCCATGCTAAATTGCCCTTAAGTGTCCAAAATCGCCCTTAGTGTTGGGTGGGGTTACTGGGTTATGGGGATAGGGTGGAGGTGTGGACCTTGGGTAGCGTGCTCGTTCCAAGAGCCGGTGCAGACTCGATGGGCCGAATGGCCTCCTTCTGCACTGTAAATTCTATGAAACATTTGGCGATTCGTGCCCATCGTAACTCTTTGTAAGAGTTATCCAATCAGTTTGAACTCCACGGCTCTCTTCCCCATAGCTCAATGTTTTCCTTTACAAATTTTTATTCAATTCCCTTTTGAAAGTTGTTGCAGAATCTACTGTCACCACCCCCTTCAGGCACAGCATTCTGGATAAGAACTTGTTGCATCAAATATATTTCTCATTTTTCCTGGCCTTTTCACAATGAGCTGAATGGCTTCATCCTGTGCTGCATGATACTATCATGTCTGTCTTGACTAAATATTTGAAAGAGAGATACTCTGAAGAACTTAGAAATCACTTCCTTCCTGGTACTTTTTCACCCCAAATGAGTAATTCCCTGAAGCATTGTTGCCCTCACTCCTAAAAGAGGTGATCTCTAAGCACAATGATTAGTCATCTTTTGACAATTTAACAGAAAAGTAATGGTTTTGTTCTTTACAAATGACAGACACAGGATCCTATAAGTGAGCTCAGCAATGAAAAGCTATGGGGTTCAATTGAGTGTAAGCTTGGTGCTCGGTTTTCAGTGACACATACTCTTAGGGCCCTGAATTGTAATGTGCTATTTGTAAGTTGCTCTTCCTTCTTCTGAGAAGATTTGAGTTTTCAGGTGCAAAGTGACCACTGTCCTCTGACCAACTCCTAAGGTAGGAAGGAAGGTGGCAGCAAATCATTCTCGTCTGTGATTTGTAACAGAACCGGGACTGATGCAGAACCAGCATCCTGCTTGACTGCAGTGTATTATAACTAAATAAATTTGGCCATGAGAGCAAAGGCCTGTCTGCCAAAAATTGAAACAAAAAATCAAGACAAAGATTACAAATTATGTATTTAAAATGTAAAACAATGCAATAAATAAAATTATTTAATTTCACAAAAATGTTAGTCATAATGGATGAGAAAATGAATAAAGCGGAGACCTTTTGTACAACTTGGAAAGGAGAGTCTGTCTGACTAGTATGGCAAACATCTAAAATGGAAATTTATTCAATTTCATATGGGAAGTAGTAATTTTCACGTGAAGAGAAAGTTGGATTTGCTATTTTTCTTTATTAAAAAATAGCATTAGTCAAGACAAACATATATCACATGCTTATGCACCTTTTTCACCCGAGAACAAATTTTCACATGCAAGTATAAATCACGCCCCTGAATTATGCTGCCCTATTCCCCTCCATTATCCTTCATCTCTTCTTTCCAGATAAAATCCAAACTCAACTTACATGACTAAATTGATTATTTAAAAATGTGGGGTGATTTTCAATCTTGTATTGATTGCGCATCAGTTTTGTTTCTTCACATTCAGTTTAGTTTAGGGTAAATTTGCAGGTACCAGAAACACTGTTGAGAACTTCATTCACAGGCTAGTGCGGCAATGCCTTGTACATGTACCCATCTTTGATGTCTGTAATGCTAATTGCTAATTAATATTAATACTAATAAGATTGGCAACTGACTGTTGCATCATCTTTTAAGATTGAAAATCTTGGAGTCAAAGTTTTGACATTCTCTTATATTGAAATGTTCACAAAGTCCACGCTCACAACCAGGCAGCTTGTATCAACAGAAAATAGGCAACTCTTAAAAAGGTTCTACTCAAGATATGCATGCCTAGGTTTATTTAGAATGGGCAGCTCATGTTCATTTAGTTTTTCATTCCACAAGTTGCAAAGCTATGCAGGAGTGCTGAAATCAAACCATGTGAAATTATTTCGTTTCCGAATCTTTTCGATTTTTATTAACTCTTTAGTGCAAGTGGAGAACCTTATGTTGATGGTCTAGTCCAAAATGGTTTGGAATTTTCTAGATAAGATGGTTGCTGAAATGTCATTTGAATTCATTATTTTCCTACGATCAATATAACTTTAAAAAAAAACTATTTATTGGGAGGTGATGCATTTGCTAGGTATCCCTAATTGTCTGTGAAAAGTTCCATATAATGCAAGACCGTTCTTCATCCATTAATACACAATTAGGTATAGTAGCACTCTTTTATGCAGAATTTTAAATTATCTTTTAATGCTATTTATCACAAGCCTGTATGTAATGGAAGCTAACTTATCTTTCTCCAACTCATGGGACATTATCGAAGAATGGATGATGTGAGACTCTTCGGATAATGGGAAATACTGGACTCAGCAATTTCCCTTTTCTCTCTAGTTTTAATTTACTACAGGTAATTATCAAATCCACTCGGAAAGGAATTTTCAAACAGAAAAAAGTAACAATTTATCAAATAGAAACCTCACTTTTGTGATCTGAAGTCGAATACTGTGAATAGTGGTTGTTTAATGGACCAGTAATTCAGAGGCTAATAGGTTAATAATCTAGAGAATTTAAGCTCAAATCCTACCATGACAATTTGTGAATTTGAATGCAGCGTGAACAGACAATTTTAGCTATAGAGAAAGATTAGGAACTGTAGGTTAAGATGGTTTTATTTTAGAACAAGGGGGGCGGAGGGTTGCTAATTGAGTTGCTTAAAGTTATGAGGGGTCTAAATAGATTGAATAGGAAAGACCTCTATTTCCCTTCGCAGAGAGGATAATAACCAGGCAGTAGATATTTAAAGTAATTAGCACAAGGATTAGAGAGAAGCTAAGGATAAATTTGCCAACTTATAAGTGGTGGGGGATCTGGAAGTCAATGCTCAAAAAGGTTGTGGTGGCAACAGGACATAGATGAGATGGGATGCAGAATCAGAAGACAAGTGGCAAATGGAATGCACTACAGAGGTGGTGACATTTTGGCAGAATGGAGAGGGAATATAGACTTAATATCATAATTCTAAAGATTGTGCAGAAACGGAGGAACCTGCGAGGCTTGTGTGTATCAATCTTTGAAGATGGTAGCACATAGAGAGTGGTCAGCAAAGAATGTAGGATCTTGGGCTTCATAAATAGAAGCATCGAGTACAAAAGGGAAGTTATGCTGAACGTGTATAAAGCTCTGGTTAGGCCCAACTAGAGCACTGTGGTCACCACACTGAAGACCCTGGAGAGAATGCAATGGAGCTTTACCAGACTGCTTCAAAGGATGGTAGGTGGGGAGCTAAGTTACAAGGTTATGTTGGAAAGGATGTTTTTTTTTCAGTGAAGCAAAGAAAAGTGATAAGATTATTTAATAGACGTGTAAGCTAGACAAGGAAAAGGTCTTCCCATTACCTGTTGGTATAAAGACTTCAGAGTTTGGTCAAGAAATAAAGGGAGAATGTGACTAAGAACTATCTTACATCGTGGGTGATAATGATGTGGAACTCACTTTCCAGGAGTGATATAGAAGTAAAAACAATCAATGGTTTCAAAAGGAAACGTGTTAGGCACTTGAAGGAAGTAAACTTGCAGGGTTGTGGGGATAGTGTAGCATAGTGGGGATAGACTGGATTGCGGGAGGAGCTCTGACATGGATGTCATGGGCTGAAAATCCCCTTTTGTGCCTAAAATATGACAGATTTACTGGAATGACACTTGGACTCCAAGGGCTAAATTATAAGTTACTTTGAGATATTATCAGGAGTATGTGGAGGCTTTGGAGATGGTGTAGAGGAGACCACACTACCAGAAGGATGTGGAGGCTTTGGAGGATGCAGAGGAGGTTTGCCAGTATGTTGCCTGATCTGGAGGGTGTTAGCTATGCAGAGAGGCTGAATAGACTCGGACTGTTTTCATTAGAACAACGGAGGTGGAGGGGTGACCTGATAGTGGTCACCCCTCTATAAGATTATATATCAAGATTATAAGAGGCATGGATAGAGTGGATGGGCAGGCAATCTTTCCCAGGTTTAGGGGTCAGTCAGCAGGGGGCATAGGTTTAAGATCCGTGGGGCAAATTTTAGAGATGTGCAAGGCAAGTTTTTTTTTTATACACAGAAGGTGGTGAGTGCCTGGAACGTGTTGCCAGGGAAGGTTTGGAAGCAGATACATTAACGGCATTCAAAAGGCATCTTGACTAATACATGGATAGGATGGGTATAGAGGGATACGGCACAAGAAAGTGCTGAGGGTTTTGGTCAAGGTTGGTATCATGAATGGTACAGGTTTGGAGGACCGAAAGGCCTGTTCCTGAGCTGTATTGTTCTTTGACTGCACTAGATGACAGATTTTCATTTTATTGTTGAGATGACTTTTTAACTATATCTTATGTATCAACAATTACATAACTAGAACTCTAGTCCCAGGAATTAAGATGATTAAGAGGTGACTGATTAAAGCTCCTATTAAGGAAATCTTGTAAGGCAGACAGAGAGAAACAACTTCCGTTGCAAGTCAAGTGGACATAGTCTACAATTAGAGGCAGGCCTTATGGGAGTTAAGAAACACTTCAACACTCAAAAGGATGGAAAATATTTCGAACTTTCTTATGCAACTGATTGTTTTTATTTATCTAAGGTAATAAGGGATATGGGCCACAAATCAGCCATCGTCCCACTGAATCGGCAAACAGACCAAATAGCTTGCTACTGTTCTATGTCCAGAGGAGAGGTGAGAGTGTCTGCCTTTGACACCAAGGCAACATATTAAGTATTGCGCCAAGGTGCCTGAATATATAGAAGTCAATAAAGATCATGGAAAAACTTTCCAGGGTCTGCGACCCAAGTATCATCAATAAATTTCAAACGGTCATCAGTTCAGAAATATTCATCAGTGATTGCAGTGTTTAACTTTATTCACAATTCTGATATGGAAGAAATCCATGCTAACATGCAACATGTGATATATATGCTATACAACTGCTGGGCATGACCATCTCAGTAACAAGTGCAGCCATTCCCTGTCGCAATCAATAGAATGACCAAATCACTCACCACAGAGCTAACAGGTCAGATCAAAGCTTTGCAGTCCTGCCATATACAGTTGTGAATGGTGGTGGATAGTTACACAACTAGCTGGAGGGGGCTGTTTGATAAACATCCCCATCCTCAATGTTTGTGGAATAGACCAGGCTGAAGAACTTGCAACCATCTTAGCCAAACTTTGGAGTGGATGATGCATCTTGGCCCCCTCCTAAGGTCCAATTATCATTGATGGCAATTCGATTCACTTAAGGTGATATTAAGAAGTGGTGAGGCACTGGATACAGAAAAGGCTATGACTTTGATAACAGCCTGGTTTGGTACAGAAGACTTGTGTTTTAGAACAAACTGCACCTTGAGCCAAGCTGATGTAACAGTTAACAAAACTGGCAGCTACCCAGAATCACAGAATTGGCCCAACTCTCATAGGAGCAATTTACTTAGTGCCACTCGAAGTCTTTTCCCCATAGTTCCGCAGTCAGTATTTTCAGATAACCATCCAATTCCCTCTTGAATGTCTCAGTTGAATCTGTCTCCACCATACTCTTCAAGTAATGCATTCTGAATTCTAACCATTCGCTATATGAAAAAGTTATTCCTAATGGTGTCATTGCTTCTCTTGCGAATTATCTTAAATCTGTGCCTTCTCGTTCTCGATCCTTTCAGAAGTGGGTGCTGTTTTCCCTGTCTACTCAGACAATTTTGAATACGTCAAGAAAATCTCCTCAACCTTCTCTTCACCACGGAAAATAGTCCCAACTGAAGTTGCTCATCCCTGGGACCATTCTCATTAATCTTTTCTGCACTCTCTCGAATGCCTTCACATCCTTCCTAATGTGTGACATTCAGAACTGAATATAATACTGCAGTTGAGGCTAAAATAGTGTTCTTTACAAGTCTAACATAATTTCTTCACTTTTACACTATATGTCCCTAGGTTTGTTTTATTAACCTTTCTCTCAACCGGTCTTGCCACCTTCAATGATTTATGCCCAGGTCTCTCTGCTTCTGAACTACTTTTAGAATAGCATTTCTATGTTATATTGTCTCTCTGCATTCTTTGTATCAAACCTTCTTACAGCCTTGATTCAAACATGTAAAAAAGAGCTGAGTTTCAGAGGTGAGATGATAGTGATTGGACTTGGCATTTGGCTAACTGTGGGGTCAAAAAGGCCTAAAAAAATGAATTTAATGGGAATCAGGGCGATGGGTGTCTCTCCACTGGTTGGAATCATACCGAGCACAAAGGAAGGTCATTGGGTTTATTGGAAGTCAGTCATTTCAGCCCCAGGCCATTGCTGCAGGAGTTCTTAAGAATAGCTCTCGGCTCAAACATCTTCATCAGTGACCTCCCCTCCACCATAAGGTCAGAAGTGGGGATGTTCACTGCACAATAATCAGCATCATTCCCAACTCCTCAGATACTAAAGCAGTCCTGCAACCAGCAACAAGTCCTGAACAACATCAAGCTTGAGCTGTTAAGTGGCTGGCAACATACAAGTGTTACGCTGCGCAAATATCAGGCAATGATTATCTCCATCAAGAAGGAAATTTAACTATCGCCCTTGATGTTCAATGTCATTACCATTGCCAAGTCCCCAACCATCACTGGTGCTTGGCATTGACCAATTACTTAAACTGTGGGAGTCACAAATACTATGGCCACAAAAGCAATTTGAATATTAGGAATTCTGCTATGAATAACTCATCTCTTGGCTTCCTGTCTGCCATCTAGAAGGTACAAATCAGATATGATGGAATGCTCTCAACTTGCCTGGATGATGCAACAACTCAGGAAGCTTGACATCACTCCAGGAAAGTCAGTCTGTTTGATCAGCAGGCCAAGCACTTCATAACATCCACTCCATCCAGGGCACACTGTGGTTCGAGCGTGTACTACCTATAAGATGCATTACAGCAACTCGCTAAGGCTTCTTCAACAACACTTTCCAAACCCACTGTCTCCACCACCTAGAAGGTCATGAGCAGGATATGCATAGCAACACCATCAACTTCAGGTTTCACTTCAATTCACATAGCAACTTGACTTGGACGTATAGCACTGCCCCATCATCATCACTGGATCGAAATCCTGGAACCCTTTACCCAATAGCATTGTGGATGTACTTACACCACATGGACTGGAGCAGTTCAAGGCTGGAGTTCACCACCTCTTTCCTGAGGGCATTTAGGGATGCACAATAAATATTGGCTTTCCCAGCAGTGCCCACATTCGATGAATTATTATCTTTTAAAAAACGTTTCTTCATCTGAGGTATTAGAACTGGTAGACCAATTTACCTAAACACGCTATAACTCTTCAAGCATCTATGTTCATTAGTTATCGCCATTTCTGCTAAAGTGTGGACTTTGGCAGAAATTGCTTCCATCAGATTATTCAGAAGTTTCATCTATTATCTTACCACTTTTGTTAGCCATAATAATTTTTCAGAAGTTTCTCTTTAGTCTCATCACTTATGACATCAGATATGCCATTTTAAGTTCAACCGCGCTTGAATTTTGCGGTCAGCAGTGCAGCAAGGACAATCAAATTGAAGAGTCCCTACACAGCAAACCTGGAAGTTCAAAACAATTAAAATCCATCAATTTTAAATAACATTTTTAGATAGACTGCACTAAGATAGGGAAGCTAAAATGAACAAAAACAGACTTTTCAAACTTGTGTGTTTAAAAATGTGAATTTTATCATCAATTTGGAAACATTTGACATTTAAATAAGACCAGCTTGGATTTTTAGGAACTCTGCAATATGAAATATATGTAAAACTTGTTTGGATATCTCATACAAAGCTAAACATCAAGCTTTGACTTGAGCCAAAAACAAGACACGAGGTGATCTCAAAAGTTATTCATTGCGTACATAACCACATGCGCTGGCTTAGTTCCTCAGCTGGATATAAAAGTAATAATGGTAAATGCTTTCCAACAACTCGATGCCAGGCAAAAGATTTTGTCATGTAGATTAAATCCATGAGAAAACCAATTAAGCACGGGAACGAAAGCTTTTAAAACAAATCTATAAAAGCTGGACCTGCCAAATGAAACAACTGTGGCTATCTTTCACTGATGGACCTGCAAAGTACCAAGAACAGAAATCAGGCTTCCACATGAAAAAGCATATTGAGCTATCTGAGATTAACTTTATGAACAATGTTAATCCATAACTGGCAGAATATGGAATGCAAATCTTTGAAAAAATTTCCAGATCTTATAAACGAAAGGCAGCATTTTCCATGACACCATAGCATTTCAGAATTATGGCACTTGCACTGTAAGCTTGTTTTAAGTGGTATTGAAATAAACAGTGGAAAATATAACAAATTTTAAATTTCCAAAACACCCACCTAAATCGTAGAAACTATACTTATTATTTCCAAAGGGATATATTTTACAACATTTAAGACAGTGCTTCAGTTTGTTCAAAGAAACATTAACTGGAAATTAACCTAAATTTACCATCTAAAATGGAAGATTGATATCTTAAAACCTCGCCTTTCACTATGAATTCAGAATATTAACAAGCAAATAAATACAAAAACAGATTATGAACATATTAGTGATTATGCCACAATGCGCATGATTTTTATATTGATCTATATAAATCATCATCGCATATAATTAATTGTTATCTAAATAAATGACAAACAGAACGTGAAAGGTTCTTTTGGAAGAAATTTCATTCAATGGAAACTGAAGCATAATAGAGGAGCACCAGAACCATTAAATGTTACACTTCTCAGAAATTTCTCAAGCTGTGCAGTCTTGACAGGTATTATGAATGCAACATCAGCTGAGGAGCACAAAATAGTCAAAAGGATAGTAGAATGCAGTGCAAGACAACTGGTGAAAGAAAGTTGTAAGAATTTAAATCTTGTCAGCTACTAAATTGACTGGATTAGTACATGAAGAACAGAAACATCACAAGTCTTTTTTCCTGGGGAAATGCAATACGTTTTTAAAACTGGAGTTGCATATTTAATAATGGATCCAATAAACACAGAATGCATATTCAAAGAAATTGTTTCTTCACACCTGACGAACAGGGCCAGATTTTAAAAGTACATTGAAACAGATTGTGTAATTAACAAGCAGAATTGTCCAAATATACTTCAGTCTTCTTACATGGATTCACGAGTCCTAGATCTCAGAGCTACCTATTGACATGTGTGGAGTCCTGCAAATACCACATCATAGGCACATATCCATGTATTTAAAAATTGTAATGCTTGTAAACATTTCCAGGAACATTTTATTTAATAAAATCCTCAGTACTACCGATATTTTCAAATGATTCTTTCTCCTTTTTCAGTTATTTTAAATATTTGTTTAGAATATTGCAAAGAAATAAAATTGTGCTACATGTCATGATCAGTAAGTTATCAAGTATCATACAGGTGCATAATTTAGAGTCAATCAACATTAAGTTCAACAACTTTAGATTGTGACCTTTCTCCTCCATCTTAAACCCTTTTTTTAATATCCGATACATTTATTGTCTCAATGGAATCCCCCCTCCAAACACACACAGGATCATGTCTCATGTTCTGAAGGTTGATGCACCTTGTTGCAATCTCTCCCAGCTACAGTTTTCTATTACATTTCTCCCTCTCTTTAGCTCTGATGAAGATCCAAACAGACTCGAAATGTTTACTCTCCCTACAGATGCTGCCAGACCTGCTGAGTTTACATTCTCTGTTGCATAATTTTAGAGTGATAAAGTCTTTGGTTTATTACTGTCACTGCTGATCATGAGTTATCAATATTTCACTTGTGTTCCATATTTTAGAATACAAATTAGTATTATGATTATTACAATCTCAGGGGAAATTAGAAATAGAAAACAAATGCTTAGCCTTAGCTTGATTCAGTCCAATGCTCAACTATTGTGACTATCATGTCAACAATGACATTATTTAAGTTATTTATCATTTAAGTTAAAGATTTAATTAATAGCAGAACTGGTGTAAAGTGTTTCTATTGGCCTTATTTAATCCTTTCATTATGTAGTGGTCTTTTTTGACCACAGGACAGTACATGTACACAGTTTACCAGAATGCCAAAATCATGGAAGTACTGAGAAGTTACTGCCTGGGAATAATATTACATTTTATTTAACCAAAGAACAGGAATTGGGAGTCTATTAGGCCGTTAACTTCCTCAGGGTGACAATCAGCATCAGGTTGCCACTCCTGTCCACTTACCTATGCCAAATTTCTTCTATGCCTGTCTTGCCTGACCATTCGACTCATGCCAGGTGGGATCCAGACAGCTCAGCAGTTTCCAAAGCTCAACGTTGCAGTCTAGCACAGCCTGATTCAAGGAGGACGCGCACTTTTTTTTACAGCACTTGCAGTTTTAGGGGTGAGGTTTGGACATCGGAGGTGGGGATCCAGTAGGGTCGTGGTAGGGCGGGAATCAGGTTGAGGTTGAAAGTCAGGCCTCTGGGGTTGAATAGTGCAGGTGAGGGGAAATCCCATGATGGGAGGGGGGAAATGTGGCTTGCGCATTACGATAGTTACCCAGAGATTAGAAGAATTTTTAATCTTCTAATTTTTTATGAGTAATTATTGGTGCAACACAGACAGAACCATCAGAAGTATGTGATTTAATTCACATTTTCGGATGGTTCACAGCCCAGTGCAATTGCCCAGAAAGAATTTGCTTTCTGGGGCAATTGCTATGACGTTCCGAGAGGGATTGCTCAACACATCATTGGGTAACCCCCCCCCCCATCCAATGCTGGGGAGCCTAAGTGTTACAGCCCATTATTTGCTTCCAATTTAATTTCAAAAGATGTGTTTCAGGATATAACATACACTCAAGATGAATTTATAATACTAAATGACTGATAACTGTGATGGGATCATTGAAACTGAAATTTTCTTTCATACTTCAAGAAAGCAATGCCACTGTACAACAAAACACAGTCACAACAGCTGAGCACTTGATGCCCAAAGAACTGAATTAAATGCATGAGCTGTTCCATCATCACAGCTCACTCGGTTCAGGTGTTTTCAGTAGAGGAACAGGTAATCTGGGATGCCAACTACTTCTTCAAATTGGCTGTCACAAGTCACAGTTTAAACCGAGTGAACTGTATCATACTCAGCCCACCTGTTCACCAGTGATTTACATAGATCATCACTGACATCTCAGTCTGGTTGATAAAAGAAAAACAGACAGAAACTAAAGAATAGGCTACATCACACACCAACAAGTTGTGCAAAATAACACGTCTGGTGTTTTGCAGATTGCACTCCTTCCATTTATCCCCAGTTAACAATTTCTTGCAGATTCAAGATTTTCCTGTTTTCATTGAATATTTCAACAATAATTAAGTTACAATCATGCAATTAAGATGGGTAAATGCCAATAGGAATGTGGTGCTGCATTATATATGTTTGTCTACTTAGAGGGCATTAATGGAACGGCAATTTCCAGCTGAGAATTTATTTTGCAGCAAACTGCAATTGATGTCAACAGAAGCTGGCTTCATTAATTAAGTTCGCAAGTACCAGATATGAGACTCTTCATAGTTCTTGTGCGGTGAAAAAGACGTGACATTTTCCTTCATCTTGTTGTTCCTTTTGAAAATAAAAATGTGCCTTTGTTCAAAAAGACAAATAGCACATTATATACTGAGGTTTATGGTCTGAGGGCACAAGAAAATCTCAGCATTAAATAAAAAGTAGATTTAAGCACATCTTACAGCATTTTGCAGTGTTGAAATCGATAACTGAATTAAATTAAAATGAGGCAATTTAAGTTTTTTTCCAGCAAAATGTATTGGACTAACTTTATAAAACAGATAAAGTACAAAAAGTACTGTACAGTAAATCTCTTTTCCATTTATATACATCAACACAAAGCTCAGAACATTAATTCATTCTGCCCTATTTGAGTCTTCACCAGCTTTTTATGTGCACCATATCCACAATCTATTTCACAAGCTGTGCAGTTTGAATGCACACATGCAGGTGAGAAAACAATCTCAATGTGTGTCTATGAACAAGTGATAACCAGCACTTTAGAATTAAAGTGCTTTCCAATGAAAAGGGAAAAGTTTAGAGCTGTATGTAATTCTTGAAACCACAATGTTTGGCTTTAATTTGAAGAGATAAATATCTCACAATGATAGAGAAAGAAATGTTAATTATCATCTTTAGTCTCAACTTAAGTTTCAGAACACTGTACTGTAGATTCAGGCATCGGTTAACAGTGTCATTACTCAAACATAACTATGATTTCAAAAATAATAATTATATCAAGATCTAAAATACAGCCCACTATGTCTGAAAACTGTAGTTGGTTTTTAATCGAGTTCAGGATTCAGGCACCAATGCACTTAATGTTGCACTGGCCTTGCAACTGTTTCTCTTCATCCCATGTTTTTCCAGACAGGGAAAGTTTAGGAATGCTCTTCAGTATGCAGACAAGAAATCAAATCTTTATATTTTTCTGACAAATTGTGATGAAAAACAAGAGTAAGGGGAGAATGTAAACACTTAAACAAGTGAATAATCTGACGAAAAATTAAATTTTTGCAATATTTAAAACATACCAAAGTAGTTTCTTATTCAGCCCACTCCATGAGTGAAATCTGTTGGGCTCCATACAGACATGTAAAACAAAGTAAGCACTGTTCAGGTTTGTAGGGAACTCTATGGAAGGAGTGAATAAAATGTCAGTAGTCTATAGGCAGTAACTGCTTTTCTTAAACCACCAATACCCCACTCAGAAATTGCCCAAGTTGTAAACAGTTGCAGGATCTTTACAGTTAAGTACGGAGACCTTAGAAATTAGGATAATTGTTTTGCATTGGCAGAGCAATTCTTTAGTTCAGATCTCACTTTATGCTGGCTGTAAATCTAGCACAAAACCACATTTCCATTCTCATCATGGAAAGCACAATTTGTTCTTTCTTTGGACAACAAAGACACACACATGAAAATGTGGGGGAAAAAAAAACAAGTGATGGAAACCTAAATTTCTCAGCTGAATCGAAATCCCTCCCTTACCTCACGAACATTTATCAATAACCACTAGACATACCACTCCCTGCGAGAAATGATTGAACCATCTAAGTGTGAAACGAGATCATCTTCATTTTCATCATAATAGTCGTCATGCAGATACTGAGGTGCATTGGGAATTTTTCGATCTTCATAACAGTCGACAGGTATCTCAACACCTTCAGTGTATCTGTTATTTATATTGTCTTCACTTTGCCATTTACTTTTCTGCACCTCTATGGGATAATCCTGAAATATGTTATTTGGTTCGAGCTTCTGTTCACTTTTCTCATAATCAGTGTATGGCTCAATTCGATTTGATTGTAAAACATCCATTTGAGAGTCCTTCTGTATGTCTGCCGCTCCAGTAAACTGCTTTGTATAGTAGTCCCCGCGGAAAGTACGTCGGTGTCTCAAGTAAAACATTATAATGATGATTACCACAAGCATGAGGAAGAGAGTGCCGCCAACCACACCTCCGATGATGGTTCCTAAGCTGTCACTCTTCACAGATTCCATGTTTTTTGGAGGAATTGGGAGCCTCTGGGTAAAAGTAGATAAACTTGTGATACCTGCTGTTGAATAAATTGGAGGTACTGTTGTTGACAGCAGGGTAGTAGTGGGTGGATCTAATTGGAGTGGGATAGGGATGGAGAGAGACAGAAAAGCAATGAATACATATGTACTGACAGCATCACAAGTTAATAGTTTTTCATGCTGAAGCAACTAATTGCTTTATTTTAACAGAAAAATGGAAAAACTACAGAACACTGAAAAGGTCAGGCAACTATGGTTGAAAATGCAACAATGAGCTACAGGGACATCTTTCTTAAGTGATACTTTAACTGCAGCACTTGCTATATGCTTATATGTAGACCTAGCATTCATTTTATTTTTTATTTTTATAAAAAACACCATTTTTGTTTTTCATTGTTCTAACTACATTTACTTGTGGCCTACTCTATTTGTGTTGGAAGGGCAAATTGAGGTCTGAATAGTTCGTTTCCATACTGTAGACTATCAAACCAGGTATGGACTCCTGGAATTGGGTCGATGAAAGAAACAAAAAAAACATTCAGCTAAATTTAACTCGCACATTAACAATGTTCAGAAGAGCATGGAACGACACTATCAAATGCCAGCTCTCTCAAACAAAGAGCTGGCTAACCGTCACATTCTAAGATTATTCACTATCTGGACTATTGAATGACTGCAAATATTTCTGCACAACCCAAAACAAATCAAATGTCAGAAATAAGATCTTAAAAAAGATAGCAAGACATAAAATCTAAAAGTGTACATTGGACATATTTTTATATTTCACTTTGTACAGCATTCAAATAGGATTGTACACATTTAAATTTTACATGATTTAGCACTTTTTTTTGTACATTTCTGAGGATATAAGGTATCTTCTCCAGACTTCAAAGATCATACACATACCATGTACCCAGAATGGCAGAAAATTTGCACCCAAGACCTTGCTTAATGTTTGGAGGAGGCATCAGTCCAAGTACACCCAACTATTGTTAAACTTTGACTAGTTAGCATCAAACAGGGCAGGCACATGAGATCAGGACTAACGCTCATGTGGAGGATAAATGACAACATGGACTGGCTATTCCAAATGACCCATTTGTGTTCTAATTTTATACAATTCTATATTTTGTGGCCAAGACTACAACAGTAGGCATGGAGGAGTATATTTGCCCCAGTATTACAACACTACATACACCTGCTGTGTTTCAGCATTCTCATCTCCGAGTCTAAAGATTATGGGTCCAAGTCCCTCTCCAGAGGTTTGAGTTTAAAAGGAACAAGGCTGACATTCCTATTGCAGTACAGGGGCCACCTTTCAGATGAGAGTTAAAAAGAAGCTTTACTTGCCCTCTCAGGTTGGTGGAAAATTTCCTGTGGCACGATTTTGGGGAGGTGCAGGGACGCGATTGCCAGAGTACAGGCAAATATTTAGCCTTTTTTTAAACATGACTAAAAATAGATTACCTAGTCATCATCACATCGCTGTTTGTAGCAGCTTCCTGTGTGCAAATTAGTTGGCATAATTCCTATCTTGTAACATTGACTGCACTTCATTGGCTGTAAAGCACTTTGGGACATCCTGAGGTTGTGAAAGATGCCAGATAAGTGCAAGTCTTACTTTAACGGTGCTTCAACATATTCTAAGTTAGTAACATTCCCGCTGCAATTTTATCCATTTTTCATACTTTATTTTACCTTTGCAAACACAGAATTTCAAAACACACGAGGCCCAAATCTTCCAGTTTCCGAATAGTCCGAAGGATCTGTGCAGGACCCACTGGAACCCAGACTTAATCAAATCCCTAGTACTTACATGGGATGTTTAAACTTCTGATTGTTGTTTTACCCAGCCTGGATATCTCTGCGCTTGGCTAGAAGCATGTAGACTTGAGCTGTTTTCCCTACACTTACCCTGGTTTTTACATGTATTTCCATAGCAGGTATAAAATTAGTTTCAAAGCACCCCAGAATCCACAGCAATGTTCACCTCCATCTCACTGCTCCATCTGACCAGACAACAATCCAACCCCATCCCCCAAACCTTTTAAACTTTACTCAAAAAGGATGAGCAACTAGTAACTTTTTTCAAGCATAAGAAATAATTTTTGTACCTATTCAGTAGCTTTCAAAAAAGGTCAAGGTTACATGATATGATGCCATTTTTCAGCGATAGAACTAGGTACTGAATACTGCAAAAGAATTCTGGACTCTGTTGCTTAAAAACGTAGGCAATATTTCTGACAAAAACAAACTTTTAAAAATAAGAGTTGGTTGTATCAGGTTCACAATGTCTTCTTTCAATTTCATAGAACTTACAGTGTAGAAGAAAGCCATTCGGCACATCGTGTCTGGACCGGCCTTGGAAAGAGCACCCCTTTAAGCCCATGCCTCCACCCTATCCCCATAACCCAGTAAGCCCACCAACACCACCTAACCTTTTTGGACACTGAGGGCAATTTAGCATGGCCAATCCACCTAACCAGCACATCTTTGGACTGTGGGAGGAAACCGGAGCACCCGGAGGAAACCTATGCAGACACGGCGAGAACGTGCAGACTCCGCACAGACAGTGACCCAGCAGGCAATCAAACCTGGGACCCTGGCGCGGTGAAGCCACAGTGCGAGCTACGTGTGCTACCGTGCTGCCCTGTAAGAGAAGTACAAGTAGGACTTCTAACTTATAAATTTATTTTGCTAGATTTTTAAAAATACACTTCCTTTTTGAGCAAGGGTGAGTAAACTAAAATGGCAACAGGGGAATGTTATTTATCAAACCTACTGAGAACATTAGATTCATGCTTATCATGACTTATTATCTGATATATTCAGGATTACACATCAAGTACTTACATTGTACATCTAAAATATATGGGACTCGAGTAGTGGTATTCAGCGGTGGATGTCTCACTATGCACGTGTTCAGTCTCGTCCACAGTGATCCAAGCCGGGAATCGAACCTGGGACCCTGGAGCTGTGAAGCAACTGTGCTAACCACTGTGCTGCAATGGTATTGCTTATACTATGGAGTGAGCTACATCTACTCCATAGATGTAGCCAGCGGGAGATAGAGGAGCAGATAGGTAGACAGATTTTGGAAAAGAGTAAAAACAACAGGGTGTGGTGATGGGAGACTTCAACTTCCCCAATATTGACTGGGACTCACATAGTGACAGGGGCTTAGACGGGGCGGAGTTTGTAAGGAGCATCCAGGAGGGCTTCTTAAAACAATATGAGGACAGTCCAACTAGGGAAGGGGCGGTACTGGACCTGGTATTGGGGAATGAGCCCGGCCAGGTGGTAGATGTTTCAGTAGGGGAGCATTTCGGGAACACTGACCACAATTCAGTAAGTTTTAAAGTGCTGGTGGACAAGGATAAGAGTGGTCCTAGGATGAATGTGCTAAATTGGGGGAAGGCTAATTATAACAATATTAGGCGGGAACTGAAGAACATAGATTGGGGGCGGATGTTTGAGGGCAGATCAACATCTGACATGTGGGAGGCTTTCAAGTGTCAGTTGAAAGGAATTCAGGACCGGCATGTTCCTGTGAGGAAGGATAAATACGGCAATTTTCGGGAACCGTGGATAACGAGAGATATTGTAGGCCTCGTCAAAAAGAAAAAGGAGGCACTTGTCAGGGCTAAAAGGCTGGGAACAGACGAAGCCTGCGTGCAATATAAGGAAAGTAGGAAGGAACTTAAGCAAGGAGTCAGGAGGGCTAGAAGGGGTCACGAAAAGCCATTGGCAAATAGGGTTAAGGAAAATCCCAAGGCTTTTTACATGTACATAAAAAGCAAGAGGGTAGCCAGGGAAAGGGTTGGCCCACTGAAGGATAGGCAAGGGAATCTATGTGTGGAGCCAGAGGAAATGGGCGAGGTACTAAATTAATACTTTGCATCAGTATTCACCAAAGAGAAGAAATTGGTAGAAATTGGAGAAGGGTGTGTAGATAGCCTGGGTCACATTGAGATCCAAAAAGACGAGGTGTTGGGTGTCTTAAAAAATATTAAGGTAGATAAGTCCCCAGGGCCTGATGGGATCTACCCCAGAATACTGAAGGAGGCTGGAGAGGAAATTGCGGAGGCCTTGACAGAAATCTTTGGATCCTCACTGTCTTCAGGGGATGTCCCGGAGGACTGGAGAATAGCCAATGTTGTTCCTCTGTTTAAGAAGGGTAGCAAGGATAATCCAGGGAACTACAGGCCGGTGAGCCTTACTTCAGTGGTAAGGAAATTACTGTGCTGCCCCATGTTGTCTATATGGACTTCAGTAAGGCCTTTGACAAGGTCCCTCATGGTAAACTAGTACAAAAGGTGAAGTCACACGGGATCAGGGGTGAGCTGGCAAGGTGGATACAGAACTGGCTAGGTCATAGAAGGCAGAGAGTAGCAATGGAAGGATGCTTTTCTAATTGGAGGGCTGTGACCAGTGGTGTTCCACAGGGATCAGTGCTGGGACCTTTGCTGTTTGTAGTATATATAAATGATTTGGAGGAAAATGTAACCGGTCTGATTAGTAAGTTTGCAGACGACACAAAGGTTGGTGGAATTGCGGATAGCGATGAGGACTGTCAAAGGATACAGCAGGATTTAGATTGTTTGGAAACTTGGGCGGAGAGATGGCAGATGGAGTTTAATCCGGACAAATGTGAGGTAATGCATTTTGGAAGGTCTAATGCAGGTAGGGAATATACAGTGAATGGTAGAACCCTCAAGAGTATTGAAAGTCAAAGAGATCTAGGAGTACAGGTCCACAGGTCATTGAAAGGGGCAACACAGGTGGAGAAGGTAGTCAAGAAGGCATACGGCATGCTTGCCTTCATTGGCCGGGGCATTGAGTATAAGAATTGGCAAGTCATGTTGCAGCTGTATAGAACCTTAGTTAGGCCACACTTGGAGTTCTGGAGGAGTGTTCAATTCTGGTCGCCACACTGCCAGAAGGATGTGGAGGCTTTAGAGAGGGTGCAGAATGTTGCCTGGTATGGAGGGCATTAGCTATGAGGAGCGGTTGAATAAACTCAGTTTGTTCTCACTGGAACGAAGGAGGTTGAGGGGCGACCTGATAAGAGGTCTACAAAATTATGAGGGGCATAGACAGAGTGGATAGTCAGAGGCTTTTCCCCGGGGTAGAAGGGTCAATTACTAGGGTGCATAGGTTTAAGGTGAGAGGGGCAAGGTTTAGAGTAGATGTACGAGGCAAGTTTTTTACGCAAAGGGTAGTGGGTGCCTGGAACTCGCCACCGGAGGAGGTGGTGGAAGCAGGGACGATAGTGACATTTAAGGGGCATCTTGACAAATACATGAATAGGATGGGAATAGAGGGATACGGACCCAGGAAGTGTCGAAGATTGTAGTCTAGTCGGGCAGCATGGTTGGCACGGGCTTGGAGGGCTGAAGGGCCTGTTCCTGTGCTGTACATTTCTTTGTTCTTTGTACTCTAGCTATGGTACAAAATAATTAGTTGGTTTCCAAGACCAATTAGGTCATGTTACATCACCAGAGATCTGAAGTAAATACAAGTTTCATGTTAAGATAGAAAAAGGTTAAGAGATGACATCCTGTTCAGTAAAACATATGGGCAGCATGGTGGCGCAGTGGTTAGCACTGCTGCCTCACAAGCCAGGGACCAGGATTCAATTCCGGCCTTGGATGACTGTGTGGAGTTTGCACTTTTCTCCCCGTGTCTGCATGGGTTTCCTCTGGGTGCTCTAGTCTCTTTCCACTGCCCAAAGAGGTGCAGGTTAGGTGAGGTTATAGAGTCATAGAGGTTTACAGCATGAAAACAGACCCTTCAGGCCAACATGTCCATGTCGCCCAGTTTTTAACCACTAAGCTAGTCCCAACTGCCTGCATTTGGACCACATCCCCCTACCAGTGATTTTCAAAATGGGGGTCGCGACCCTCGGAATGGATCGCTGGGTGGTGTAGCATGGGTCACCTAAAGGTCACCAAAATGATCCCCAAATATTGCCTGACCATGTTTATCGTTTTCTCTCTAGGTAAATTCGGAATGCGTTACAGTATATGACCACGCGAGGCTGATGAAGAAGCCTGTGGATTTCCTTGCCTCTCTAGGCCAGATAGTTTGGCAGTTTGCAGTCAGAGACCTGCAAAACTCTCTTTGGGTGGCATATCCTGCTACTGTGTTCAGCGTCAGGATCTGTATTATTTATCGAGTTCAGTGTGATAGTATTTCAGTGTGATATTATTTCTTGAGTTCAGAATGTCACTAACAAACCGCGTGCGTCTTTTATCATTTTCTCAGTTAAGCTGGACATAGAGCCTCCTCCAGCCCTACAAGCCAGTATTTCCACTCCTTCCACTTCCGAATTGTCTCTCCACACCGGGGATCTTGTCCTTCAAGGACGCTTCATTTTTTCATCACGTCCCCCACCGCTATCCACCCACTCTTCCCAGGTACTCGTCCCCAAGCATCCGTCTCTGATTTGTGGCTACATGGACTCCATCAGCTGAATCGGTTGCTCTATAGCAAAGAGTTTTGCGTTTATCTTTATCGGGCTCGAATTGTTTGCCAAAGATGGCATTAGCTGGCGAATAATTTACACTCATGTATACAGGAGCCGGTAAAATGTTATGGTTATGGAATGGAATGTGTCTGCATGTTTTGCATATTGGTCAGCTGAGCTGTACCCAGCATTGTTTGTGTCAGCATGCTTTCAGTCTGCTACATAATTACCTGGAAACAGTACCGACAGTCATCCAGTGACATTCTATCCGACAATGCTTTTCATTCAACAGTTAGGGCTCCTGTTTCTGAAGTTGAAGTTTTAAGTTTAATTTTGTATTTGAGGTCGTGTTAGGTTTTGAACGCGTGAATATGACGTTGTTAAAACTGTGCAATACTGAGCCTGTTAATCTTTCCAGCGCTTGCACGCAATTTTCCAAATGCTAACAATGGGTGTGAAGGAACAAAATAGTCAAATAATCCTGGGTTACACCCTTTAACAATGTGTCAGGGTGGATTTATCGTTGAAGGTGAAACAGCAGTGCAACGTACAAATTTACTTTCAATAAAACAGAAGTGCAAACAATGAGTGTGACTTTTTAACATTAATTACGGAGAATCTTTTGTGAATGGGGAGTGGGTCACGATAGTCGGCCATTCTGTAAACGTGGGTCGCTCGAAAGTAAGTTTGAAAAACACTGCTCTACACTATTTTACCTATATAACTGTCTAATTGCTCTTTAAAAGTCAAAATTGTACCCGCCTCTACTACTGCCTCCAGACACTCGCCATCCTTTTGTGTGAAAATATTGCCCCTCTGGACCCTTTTGTATCTCTCCCCTCTCACCATAAATCTATGCCCTATAAGTTTAGACTTCCCTACCTTTGGGAAAAGATGTTGACTATCTACCTTATCCATGCTCCTCATTATTTTATAGACCAGATAAGATCAGCCCTAAGCCTCCAGAGAAAAAAGTCCCAATCTATCCAGCCTATCCTTATAACTCAAACCATCAAGTCTCGGTAGCATCCTAGTAAATATTTTATGCACTTTCTAGTTCAATATCCTTTCTATAATAGGGTGACCAGAACTGTACACAGTATTCCAAATGTGGCTTTGCTAATGTCTTGCACAACTTCAGCAAGGCGTCCCAACTCCGGTATTCAATGTTCTGACCAATGAAACCAAGCATGCCGAATGCCTTCTTCACCACCCTGTCCACCTGTGAGTCCAATTTGAAGGAGCTATGAACCTGTACTCCGAGATCTCTGTTCTTTAACTCTCCCCAACTCCCTACCATTAACTGAGTAGGTGCTGCCCGATTCAATCTACCAAAATGCATCACTTCACATTTATCTAAATTAAACTCCAGCTGCCATTCATTGGCCCACTGGCCCAATTGATCACGATGCCGTTACAATCCTAGATAACCTTCTTCACTGTCCACTATGCCAATCTTGGTGTCACCTACAAACTTACTAGCCATGCTTCCTAAATTCTAATTTTAATTTGCGTGGATAGGGCAGGGGACTGTAGCCATCTGGTGATGGCCACTTCCAGAATACAAAATGGACGCTCACAAAGAATGTAGGGAAATGTGGACAATGCTAGACAACAAGCAGGCACAGTGCCTGAATTTGGGAAGCAGTTACCAGAAAGAATCGAAACTCTGGGTCGATTAGCATATTGTTGGCCCATCTCGCGAGGAACAAAGGACTAACACTCAGGTAGTTGATACAGTTACAGACATCCCGGCGCCAGAAACACACAAACAAAGCAAGGCCAACGGCCACCTAGGACACGCCCAGCCATCAGGGCACCCACCCCTTTTATTGGTTAAGATCGATAACAATGATCGAGATGCTGCCCAATTATTTGGGACCAAGTTTAAGGCCCGCCTAAAAGCGCGCGAAGCCCCTCCAAGTATAGTAATGGAACCCCCCACGAGAGATTCGCTCTCTTGGATTTGGCTCTCAGGCAGAGAGACCCATCCACCAGCATCACCAGAAGCAAGTAAGTTCAAGGTCAACGCTCGCTACCAATGGACGACCCGAGCTGTTCTCCTGTTTCTCTTTGAACCCAACAGTCTCAGATCCGAACAACGGCCATTGTTCCTCTGACTAAGTGGGCACTCCAAGTTAAGTATCGGCATTAGCGTTAGAAGTAGTTTAATTTGTAGTACTGTTGTGCAGGAGTAGATCTTACTGTGTGTGTAAATAAATAGTATTGACTTTGAACTAACTAACTGGTGTATTGGCTCTTTGATCGGTATTCGGGTTGAACCTTGTGGCGGTATCGAGAGATATCTGGCGACTCTGAAAGTAGAAACATAATTAGGATTAAGGAAGGTGACCATATTAACCGCCATATTTATAACCAGATAAACAGAGCAACATTACTGGCGACTCTCGTGGGATTCGACCTAGAAGTGGCTTTGTCACTCTGAGAGAACCCAAATTTGAATTTGAATCCAATTGGAAAAAGAAAAACCACAAGCGTAAGACCAATACCGATCAAACCTACAAGATTCGGAAGTGTGTTATTTGCATGCGTACAGTCACACATGGTGACCAATTATAAATGGAAATTGCCACTAAAAGACAGACATGCTAGCGTACAAGATATTAAACAAGATAGTAACAGAAACTATGCTTGATCCACAGAATTCCAGAAGCTCCAGGAAGAGAGAAGAGACTAAAAGGAAGAGAAGAGAAGAAAGAAGGGAACAATGAAGACATCATACGTGTTTTTCGTTATCATTATGATTTGTATTCGGTTACGCGTGAACGCAAACCCCCTGACCCCAAACCCCCCGGCCGACAATGATTCACTTCCCCATAGCACCCAGAGCCCAGTGACAAGTAACACACCATCATGGTGTGATAGATTTATAACGTGGTACTCCCTTTCTTATGTAATTGAATCCCTTTTAGCATTGGCGATATTCTGCAGCATTGTGCAGACTATCCGCATGAGAAAATGGCGAAGGAGAGCCGACCGCTCTCGCATCCCGGTTATACAGGGTGAGATCCCCTATTTTCAGTTTTCACCAGGCCCCCGAACCCCTTGATCTACAATAAAGGACATTTGTTTTGCGTCATTTGTAAATAAAGAAAGATGTCTCATTTGCAAATGAAAGATTGTACAACTCTGTGCTTGACCGCCAAGCCAGGGGAAAATGTGAATGCTGCTATTATTTTTGTATTGTTGGGAAGTTAGTATGATTGGATGTTTAAGTGAGTGTAGTTTATGGAAGATAGTTAGAGGTACTGTTTTTTTAATATGTTGTACTGCATGTGCCTGTTGTGACATAGCGCCACTTAGAATTGTCAGTTAAAATTTTATTGCATAGTTATAGTCAGTGTAGAGGCCATGGAAGAGTGCTCGCTGGGTCAAGGAGCGAAGTCGACGCAGTTATGTGATCCCTCACGCGAAGCATGAGGGATCACAAGGAGGGTGTGTAGCCACCTGGGTTGGCCACTTCCCGTCTTCAAAATGGAGATCCGTTAAGAATGCAGGGAAATTCAGCCACCGCAGGAAAAACAAGCAGGTGCAAAGTTTCCTGTGTATCAGAACTTGCAGAAACCCAGACAGCACTGAAACTAACAACCATCTACATATCGATGAGCGATCTACGGGAACAATTGGAAACAGTTAAGGTAAACAAAGCCAAGCCAGACTTGGCGCCAGCAGGAGCCAAGACAAAGGAAGGCCAACGGACACTTAGGAACTGCCCAGCGATCAGGGAACAGCTCCAGTATTGGAGAAATCGATCCAACTGATCAGAACTTAGTCCAATCACTTGGAACCAGGTACTGGGTCCACCCCGAATGGCGCAAAGCCCCATGGGACTATAAAATAGAGTTCCCAAGTTCAAATCGTCCTTCTTGGCAGGGTCTCTCAGCAGCGCGAAACAACCCTTGACAGTGACCTGCCTAGTCGCTGCATCAACCAACTAAGTCTCCAGTCAACGCACGCTACGAGATAGGTGCTCCTAGCTACCAGTCTATACCAGCTTTGAAGCCTGCAGACTCAGAATCGAACGAAAGGCCATTTCTTCCCCTGACCTGGTGGGTCAGTTCCAAAGCTAAGTATAGGCCTTTTAGTGTTAGAGATTGTCTAGTAAGTAGTTTTATGCATGAGTAGTGATTGACTGTGTATAATAAATGTGTTTTGATTTGAAACGTACTAACTAGTGTATTGAGTTATTGATCAGCACTTGAACTTGAACCTCGTGGTGGTATCATAAAGATACCTGGCGACTCTAGAGCAAATTTATAGAAACAGGGCAAATTAAGTAAAGACACAACGAGCAACATTTACTGCCCATATTAAGAGCAAATCAAAAGTTAGCAACATTTACTGGCGACACTGGTGGGACCCGAATTAGAAGTGGCCTAACCACTCCGGGAGAACCCAGAACTTGAATTGAGAATCCAATTGGGAACAGAAAATTCACAAGTGTTCAAGTAGTTCTGATCAATCCTCATAATTCGGAAGAGTGTTAAAGCATGCGTAACTAACAGGACTATAAGGTAAAACTGATAGATTTTGTTGCGAAAAACTGTCGGGAGTTTGTATTCCGGAAAATAGCGAACGCCGTACCCGTGTTTACAGCACCGCCTTTGTTCCCCTCGTTCCAAATTTTAAAAGAGAGCATTCAGATAGGAAAAATGGCAATGAAGGCAATGGAACGCCTCATGAACCCTCAAGAATTCGTGGTCGCAGCGACCAGCAGCAGAGTAGGTCAGTGTCCCGTTTGGGATGTTGAGATTAGAAGGTACCTCAAAGGGAAGGGATGGCCCCTTTGGAGTGACTTTTGTTCAAATGAGGAAACAGGTTCCGGGAGTATAGGCCATACTTGGTGGGAGAACCTGAGCGAAATCCATAAGAGCTTAGGGAAAGCTCGCAAGCCGATGGCAATCGTGTCCTGTCTGGCACAATTGCGAGGCACAGAGGAGGTTGTTCGGACGCTCCGCAAAGAGATAGAAGAGAGACATCGAATGAGCAAGGTCGATGTTAGTGAGATCGAGAGAGAGAATATAGACTTGATAAGGTTGTTGGCAGCAAAGGAAGGAGAGGTGGATGATGCCATGAGTGCACACCCGTCTTGTCTAGCGCATCTGAGCAGCTTCCAAACCCAATACAATAAGGCCTATCAGGACACGCAACGTGCAGTCCTGGTAAGAGAAGAGACAGAGAAACAGGTAGAGGCATTGCAAAGGCAGCGCAGCGATCTAAAATCAGCGTTAAGAGCACTCCATGCTGCCACCACGGAGCACAGACAAAGCTCAGGGGATCATGCAAAATGCTGGAAGCAGATTGCGGAACTGCAGTCTTTGCTTTCAGTACAAAATGGGTTTCAAAGCACCTTTGGATCACAATTAGATGAAGAAGACGGCCCTGAGTGGCAAGAACAAAACGAAACCGCGAATAGATATGTACAGGGAACATGTGCACAAGGAAAGCCTCAAAGGAGAAAAGCAATCCAACCCCCCACAGAGCAGACAGATCAGGCACCCACAAATCCAGTAACTACCCACCGCACAGTCACATCGGACGGAGATGCTGAATTCCTTTACACCACCCCCTTAACCGTGACCCAATTTTGGGACGCGTGCGAAAAGATCACGCCGTTCCTCCCCACCTCAGACCACCACCACTTCTTTGCTAGAGTGAAGCAGCAGGCGACCATGTACGGCCTGGATGAGCGTGAGCAAGTGAAGCTCACAGTTTTCAGCTTAGACCCTTCTGTTGTAGCAGCCCTTCCCAACCCACAGAATGTAGGAGAAGGCACCCCTTGCAGCGATGCACACGGCGATCCTAGACGAGATCAGTTATAAGAGGTGACCCAGTAGAAGGCCTGAATAAGTGCAGGCAGAAGAAAACAGAACACCTCACAGCATTTGCTGGACGCCTGTGGATCCATTTTACAGCCGTTTTTGGAAACTTAGACCGCGGCCATTTGTCCACAGACAACATGGCCAAATGGACCTGCACCCTTATCTCCCATGCCACAGTGGCAGGACAAAAAGCTTGTACTAATTATGATCCCTCGGAAGAAACGCACAACGGAAAGCGGGTATTAAAAAGGTTGTCTCGCACCTGGGAGCAATCTGCTTCCGGCATTTTGCATGATCCCCTGAGCTTTGTCTGTGCTCCGTGGTGGCAGCATGGAGTGCTCTTAACGCTGCTTTTAGATCGCTGCACTGCCTTTGCAATGCCTCTACCTGTTTCTCTGTCTCTTCTCTTACCAGGACTGCACATTGCGTGTCCTGATAGGCCTTATCGTATTGGGTTTGGAAGCTGCTCAGATGCGCGAGACAAGACGGGTGTGCCCACTTGGCATCAGCCACCTCTCCGTCCTTTGCTGCCAACAACCTTATCAAGTCTATATGCTCTCTCTCAATCTCACTAATATCGACCTTGCTCATTCGATGTCTCTCTTGTATCTCTTTGCGGAGCGTCCGAACGACCTCCTCTGTGCCTCGCAATTGTGCCAGACAGGACACGATTGCCATCGGCTTGAGAGCTTTCCCTAAGCTCGTTAGAGAGAAGGTTAAGAGGTGACTTAATTGAGGCATACAAGATGATCAGAGCATTGGATAGGGTGGACAGTGAGAGCCTTTTTCCTCGGATGGTGATGTCTAGCACGAGGGGATGTAGCTTTAAATTGAGGGGAGATAGATATAGGACAGATGTCAGAGGTAGGTTCTTTACTCAGAGAGTAGTAAGGGCATGGAATGCCCTGACTGCAACAGTAGTGGACTCGCCAACACTAAGGGCATTCAAATGGTCATTGGATAGACATATGGATGGTAAGGGAATAGTGTAGATGGGCTTTAGAGTGGTGTCACAGGTCGGCGCAACATTGAGGGTCGAAGGGCCTGTACTGCGCTGCGTTCTTCTTATGGATTTCGCTCAGGTTCTCCCACCAAGTATGTCCTATACTCCCGAGACCTGTTTCCTCATTTGAACAAAAGTCACTCCAAAGGGGCCATCCCTTCCCTTTGAGGTACCTTCTAATCTCAACTTCCCAAACGGGACACTGACCTACTCTGCTGCTGGTCGCTGCAACCACAAATTCTTGAGGGTTCATAAGGCGTTCCATTGCCTTCACTGCCATTTTTCCTATCTGAACGCTCTTTTAAAATTTGGAACGAGGGGTACAAAGGCGGTGCTGTGAACACGGGTACGGCGTTCGATTTTTTCCGGAATACAAACTCCCAACAGTTTTTCGCAACAAAATCTATCAGTTTACCTTATAGCCCTGTTAGTTATGCATGCATTAACACGCTTCCGAATTATGAGGACTGATCAGAACTGCTTGAACACTTGTGAATTTTCTGTTCCCAATTGGATTCTCAATTCAAGTTCTGGGTTCGCCCGGAGTGGTTAGGCCACGTCTAATTTGGGTCCCACCAGAGTTGCCAGTAAATGTTGCTAACTTTTGGCTGGCTCTTAATATGGTCAGTAAATGTTGCTCGTTGTGTCTTTACTTAATTTGCTCTGTTTCTATAACCTTTGCTCTAGAGTCGCCAGGTATCTTTATGATACCATCACGAGGTTCAAGTTCAAGTGCTGATCAATAACTCAATACACCAGTTAGCACAACAAACCCACGATTAGAAAACCCGAAGAACAGCATGCAGAGGCAGATATTCACGCAGTTAAAGTGCACGCATGGGTGAACGAAGGCATGAACAGCCCCCGACAGAAACCACAGGAGTGTTACAACTGTGGACAATTAAGTCACTTTGCACGAGAGTGCAATGCCCCACGAAAGCCAGAGAGCCCAGCAGGCAGGCACTCTGAATAGCTACAGGACAAAGCCCATACATAGTGTAAGCACCCGTTCAGACCAGACAGACATGAACGGAACTGACTGACAGTGTTCGGGCTACCCCACCTGGGCCTGCGACACCCTTTGGGATAGGTCCGGCCGACCAGTCGTTGCAGCAAAAATACGGGGACAGCCCATCGAATTTCTCTGGGACACAGGAGGGTCCCGCACAACAATTAATTCCTCCACCATGTTTCAAAAAGACACGTGGCCCACTACAGCCACAATCACCCTCAGCGGCTTCACAGGCCACTCACAACAGGGACACATCACAGCCCCCCTGTACCCATTCAAATTGGCAACATTACGACAAAACACCCCATAGTTTTGGTCGATCTGCCCCACACAGCAGAACACATTTTGGGAATCAATTTCATGAACTCCCACAACCTGTCATTTGACCCAATAAATCAATGTGTCTGGAAAATGACAAAGTCAGCAAAAGTTAGCAATGCTCACAGCAGGTGAGTATGCTAATAAGATTAGACCAGTCGGAGATTTTTGGTTGGACCCGACCACGATTAGCACAGACAAACAGGTTAGGGCAGTTCTCCAGAAGAACAGGATCGCATTTGCAAGTCATAAACATGACTGCGGCAGGATGGCTGGTTCGGTTCAAATAACAGGACCTGACCCTAGACCCCCGAAGCAATATGGATTTCCCCAAGAGGCAGAGGGAGAAATCTCACAAGTTATTGATAGTTTATTAGGGCAAGGCGTACTTAGATCAGTAGCCTCTACTAATAATGCCCCGATTTGGCCAATGAGAAAACCCGATGGATCATGGCGACTGACCATCAATTACCGGGAACTCAACAAAGTCACCCCCGCAGCAGCGCCCACGGTAGCCACAAGTCCCGAGACCATGCTCAAACAGTGACTCGACTCACAATATTTTACGGTTTTGGACATCAGTAACGGATTCTGGTCCATTCCATTGGCAAAAGTGTGCCAGTACAAATTTGCCATCACTTTTAAAGGTCAGCAGTACACGTGGACATACATGCCTTCCACAAGGATTCCACAACTCCCCCTCCATTTTCCACCGACAGCTGGCCAATGGCTTATCAAAATTTTCTCGCCCGAATGTCTGGTCCAGTATGTAGACGACCTATTACTGCAGACAGACACCAAGGCAGAGCACATCGCGCTTCTGTCCGAACTCCTGGAACTCCTACAGCGAATTGGATGTAAAGTGAATTCCAAGAAGGCCCAAATTTTGGAAAACAAAGTGGTATATTTGGGAACGATTATCACGCATGGTAAACACGAGATCAAGCATAAAATAATTGACTCGATTGTCAAATTTCCCCTTCCCCAGAATGTTTCCGCCCTCCGGTCGTTTTTAGGACTGGTTGGCTACTGCTGAAACCATATTGACGGTTTCGCCACCAAAGCAGCACCCCTCTAGGAACTCCTAAAGAAAGGAGCCCCTTGGGAATGGCTTCCGCAGCACACACAGGCTGTAGATGCTTTAAAGCGCGCACTCATTGCAGTCCCCGCACTACAGGTTCCAGACCCGCTTTCCCCCTATGCTATAGAGATAGCTAGCACAGATTGCACCCTTTCGGCCGTGCTCCTCCAGGAACGGCACAAAGGTTTACGCCTCCAGAGGTTTAGATCCTATGGAGCAGGGATTTTCGGCCTGTGAAAGTCACCTGCTTGCAGTTTTCTGGGCAGTTCAATACTTTTCATATATCACCGGAATAAACCCCATCACAATCCTCACAGAACACACCTCCACCCACCTTTTACTAGACGGCCGACTTAAGGACGGTACAGTAAGCCAGATCAGAGCAGCCAGATGGACCCTTCTTTTGCAGGGACAGGACATCACTGTTAAAAGGACTAAGACCCACACTTTCCTAGCGACAACCTTCAGTACCCAGGCACCCCCTACGAATGTGAAATCATCTCACCGCACCACAACACATGACCCTTTATCGTGAAAACACCCCCCAAAAAGATAGGTAGTTCATCCCAGAGCCCCCAGCACACAGACACGTGCGCACCCTTGAGAATATATGTGGATGGTTCTTCCACTATATTAAACGGGAAGTGCATTACAGGATGCGGCATCTATGTTGAGGATGCGCCCTAGAAGAAATCTCGTTAAAACTGCCAGGACACTTGGGCGTGCAGGCGGCAGAACTAGCAGCCATTGCATACATTGTTGATCACCCAGATTCCTTCTCCAGCCCAGCAGACATATACTTGGATAGCCTCTATGTCTGTAACAGCCTCACAGAATTCCTACCCCTGTGGAAAGCAAGAGGATTTGTTTCCGCGGACGGAATGTCTATATGGACTTCAGTAAGGCCATTGACAAGGTCCCTCATGGTAGACTAGTACAAAAGGTGAAGTCACACGGGATCAGGGGTGAGCTGGCAAGGTGGATACAGAACTGGCTAGGCCATAGAAGGCAGAGAGTAGCAATGGAAGGACGCTTTTCTCATTGGAGGGCTGTGACCAGTGGTGTTCCACAGGGATCAGTGCTGGGACCTTTGCTCTTTGTAGTATATATAAATGATTTGGAGGAAAATGTAACTGGTCTGATAAGTAAGTTTGCAGACGACACAAAGGTTGGTGGAATTGCGGATAGCGATGAGGACTGTCGGAGGATACAGCAGGATTTAGATTGTTAGGAGACTTGGGCGGAGAGATGGCAGATGGAGTTTAATCCAGACAAATGTGAGGTAATGCATTTTGGAAGGTCTAATGCAGGTAGGGAATATACAGTGAATGGTAGAACCCTCAAGAGTATTGAAATTCAAAGAGATCTAGGAGTACAGGTCCACAGGTCATTGAAAGGGGCAACACAGGTGGAGAAGGTAGTCAAGAAGGCATACGGCATGCTTGCCTTCATTGGCCGGGGCATTGAGTATAAGAATTGGCAAGTCATGTTGCAGCTGTATAGAACCTTAGTTAGGCCACACTTGGAGTATAGTGTTCAATTCTGGTCGCCACACTACCAGAAGGGTGTGGAGGCTTTAGAGAGGGTGCAGAAGAGATTTACCAGAATGTTGCCTGGTATGGAGGGCATTAGCTATAAGGAGCGGTTGAATAAACTCGGTTTGTTCTCACTGGAACGAAGGAGGTTGAGGGGAGACCTGATAGAGGTATACAAAATTATGAGGGGCATAGACAGAGTGGATAGTCAGAGGCTTTTCCCCAGGGTAGAGGGGTCAAGTACTAGGGGGCATAGGTTTAAGGTGAGAGGGGCAAGGTTTAGAGTAGATGTACGAGGCAAGTTTTTTATGCAGAGGGTAGTGGGTGCCTGGAACTCGCTACCGGAGGTGGTGGTGGAAGCAGGGACGATAGTGACATTTAAGGGGCATCTTGACAAATACATGAATAGGATGGGAATAGAGGGATACGGACCGAGGAAGTGTAGAAGATTGTAGTTTAGTCGGGCAGCATGGTCGGCACGGGCTTGGAGGGCCGAAGGGCCTGTTCCTGTGCTGTACATTTCATTGTTCTTTGTTGTTCTTTGAAAACCCCTCCCTTCAGCCCCATTGCTCCGGCACATTTTGGACAAAGCACAGGCCAGATATTTGGTATCATTAAAATACGAAGTCACCACCGTTCCTCCCCACCTGGATATGTAAAAGCCGACGCACTGGCTAAAGCAGATTCCAGACATGAACATTTTTGGAACCCCCCCCCGAAAGCGCCCCAGTGAATGCAGTTCAGGTCTCACAGACAAATATCGAAGATTTAGTGCAGGCCCAGAAGCAAGATAGTAATCTCAGGGAGATTTTAAAAGGAAAATATCCAGCCCCATACGATAGGTTTAAAAATGCACTGACCATCCATGACGGTGTGGTCCTAAAAGACACCCTTTATGTGGTTCCTGAACAGGACAGGAATCAGCTTATTTGTTTGTTCCATGATAGTCATGGGCATCAGGGAATTGACCCCACTATAGCCCACCTCAGGCAGCTCTGTTGGTGGCCGAATTTAAAGGAAGACGTCACGCACTATGTTGGAAGTTGTCTTATCTGTGCCCAAAACAATCCGGACAGATATGCGAAGAAAGCTCAGCTAAGCCACACCCGCCCCGTTAATGGCCCCTGGACGAACCTTCAGATTGATTTTATAGGACCATAGCCCATAGCAGGCATGGTCACAAGTATGTGTTAGTGGTTATATACACGTTTACGAAATGGGTAGAAGCATTCCCATCTAGAACAAACACGGCAAAGACTACAGCTAAGATTTTAACCCACCACATCTTTATGAGATGGGGACTCCCCCGCAGCATTGAATCCGACCAAGGTTCCCATTTACGGGACACGTCATGAAGAACGTCCTCACGATATTTGGCATTTCCCAAAAATTCCACATTACATACCACCCCCAGTCAAGTGGTAACGTGGAGCGAATGAATCGGACCCTAAAAGCAACCCTCAGGAAAATGGTCCAACAAAGCAGCACCACTTGGGATTCAGTCCTCCCTTTTGCACTGATGTTTTTGCGTAACACTGTTTCGACATCCACAGGATACACCCCACACACTCTCATGACCGGACGCCCCATGAAAGGCACAGAATTTTTATTAGGACTTGACTTGACCAGCCCTGAAGTGACGGCCCTCACACACGAGAACAAAGTGAAACAATTAGCAGAAACTGTAAAAACGGCTCAGCTAGCAGCCGCAGTAAAATTAGGCACCAGGAAGAAACAGAGCAAGGCCTGTTTCGACAAGACAGTGTAAGTGACTTGAGTTTCATGTAGGACAGCAGATCATGCTCTCCATTTACAACCCCAGCACGTTCCTGTCACCTAAGTATTCGGGTCCGTACTCCGTTGCGGACAAAGTAAGTCCCTCCGTTTATAAAATTAAGTACCCCAACGGGATTCATATTAACCAGCTCAAGGCATATGGCTCGCAGCCTAACCACGCACACCACGCCCCGCCCATTGCCAACGTATCTCTACCCACCCCCAACAAGTCCACCCCATCCACGGACTCGGCCTCGACTCCACCCCCAAACTCTAGATACCGCCCCGGTACGCCCACAGACAGCAGCAGCAGCGACAGCGACTGTGACACACGATAGCGAATCTGAACACGACTCGAGTGATCCCTTCCTGATCACATTCCTTAACAAACCTCACCAAAGATCACCGCCCTACGATGACGACCCCGACTCCATCCCCACAGAATTAGACCCGACTATTTGGCACTGAGACAATTCGTACAGGCTCGTCCGAAACGACGAGATGGACCCTAAGTCACACCATGCAGCTTTAGCAACCCTCATCCATTCAAGAGTATGGCATCTGGGAGAAGATGATCGACATTGAGTCTGACTCCCAAAATGAGAAACCCTTTGCGACCCTGTTCGCAACTGATAACTGAGGTGTCCAGATGATGTTTAAACGGAACCGCTTGGGAGAAACGGTGTCCTTTCTGATGGAACCTGCACCATGTTGGTTGACTGTTTGTTCGTTCGTGTTATCGTTAAGTGTTGTGTGTCAACTCGGAAAGATTTTCACAGCCCCACGCCACCACTCCTTTAACGCCCCCGGCTGTTAATGGAACAAGTTTGTCCCAGACAATAGTTCAGGAACTAGTCTGTCGACAGAAAATTGTGAAAGGTACAAGTTTGTCCCAGACAATAGTTCAGAGGAACTAGTCTGTCGACAGAACCCAACTCATAGTTGCTCTCCTAATTCGAGAGGCAGCTACCCACGACGACCACATTCTTACCTGTCTTGCCGGTTGCTCAGGCAGTGGAGAAACGGCATTGGTCCCCGCCCTGCCTGAGGACCCCCCTCTGGTCAGCTACGCTCGGGTAGAGCACATACGGCATTGATCACCGTCCTACCCGGGGATTCCATCCAAATCTTACCCATACGCACCCCATTTTGGCTTGTTACGTTCAAAGTTTTTTTGTTTGGTTTTGGCAACCTATGGTTGCTTCCCTATGCTATTTACATCCTCAAACACTGGGACGGTAAATCACACAGGCTGCGAGACGGCTCGCAGTACGGCAGTATTTTCTTAGATGTCTAGTCCAAATATTCGGTTTTTAAAAAAATGAGGGAGTCACTATTATAAAGGGAAATTGGCACTAAAAGACAGACATGCTAACGTACAAGATATTAAACAAGATAGTAACAGAAACTATGCTTGATCCACAGAATTCCAGAAGCTCCAGGATGAGAGAAGAGACAAAAAGGAAGAGAACAATGAAGACATCATACGTGTTTTTCGTTATCATTATGATTTGTATTCGGTTACGCGCGAACGCGAACCCCCTGACCCCAACCCGGCCGTCAATGATTCACTTCCCCATAGCACCCAGAGCCCAGTGACAAGTAACAACACACCATCGTGGTGTGATAGGTTTATAACGTGGTACTCCCTTTCTTATGTAATTGAATCCCTTTTAGCATTGGCGATATTCTGCAGCATTGTGCAGACTATCCGCATGAGAAAATGGCGAAGGAGAGCCTACCGCTCTCGCATCCCGGTTATACAGGGTGAGATCCCCTATTTTCAGTATTCACCAGGCCCCCGAACCCCTTGATCTACAATAAAGGACATTTGTTTTGCGTCATTTGTAAATAAAGAAAGATGTCTCATTTGCAAATGAAAGATTGTACAACTCTGTGCTTGACCGCCACGCCAGAGGAAAATGTGAATGCTGCTATTATTTTTGTATTGTTAGGAAGTTAGTATGATTGGATGTTTAAGTGAGTGTAGTTTATGGAAGATAGATAGAGGTACCGTTTTTTTAATATGTTGTACTGCATGTCCCTGTTGTGACATAACGCCACTTAGAATTGTCAGTGAAAATTACAGGTCCCGGCCCCAAATCCCAAAAGCAGTACGGTTTTCCCCAAGAAGCAGAGGGAGAAATCTCAAAGGTTATCCAGAGTCTGCTTGACCAAGGCGTACGCCGTTCAGTAGCCTCAACAAACAATGCCCCAATTTGGCCCGTCAGGAAACCCGATGGATCATGGCGACTGACCGGGAACTAAACAAAGTAACCCCAGTAGCAGCCCCCACTGTAGCCACGAGTCCCGAGACAATGCCAAAAAAGGGACTCCAGTCAAATTTTTTTTCGTTTTTGGACATTAGCAATGGCTTTTGGTCCATTCCATTGGATAAAGCCTGCCAATATAAATTTGCTTTCACCTTCCAGGGACAGCAATACACGTGGGCGTGCCATCCACAAGGTTTCCACAACTCCCCCTCCATTTTCCACTGACAGCTGGTGAATGGTTTAGCCAAATTTACCTGACCCGATTGCCTTGTCCAGCATGTAGATGACTTGCTACCACAGACGGACACTAAGGGAGAGCACATTTAGCTTCTCGTCGAACTATTAGGACTCCTTTAACAAATTGGATGTAAAGTGAACCCCAAAAAGGCCCAGATTCTACAAGAAAAATTAATTTATTTAGGAACAGTCATCACCCATGGCAAACGCGAGATCGAGCAGAAACTCATTGACTCCATTGTCAAATTACCCCTGCCCCATAATGTCACAGCCCTCCGGTCATTTCTAGGACTGGTTGGCTACTGTAGGAATCACATCGACGGTTTTGCCACAAAGGCAGCGCCCCTCTCAGAACTCCCAAAGAAGCAAACACCATGGGAATGGCTTCCACAGCACACGGATGCCGTGGTGCATTAAAACGAGCCCTCAGCACAGCTCCCGCATTACCGGTCCCAGATGCACTCTCCCCATACGCAATTGAAGTTGCAACCATTGACCGAACCCTTTCGGCCGTGCTCCTCCAAGAAAGACACGATCGTTTAGGCCCCGTAGCATACGCCTCACGAGTACTCGATCCAGTCGAGCAAGGATTTTCTGCCTGCGAAAGGCACCTGCTCGCAGTTTTTTGGGTGGCTCAATACTTCGTCTACATAACAGGACTCAACCCCGTCACTATTTTAACAGAGCACACCCCAACACAACTTTTACTAGATGGTAGACTAAAGGATGGCACAGTCAGCCAAATGTGCGCCGCCCGATGGAACCTTCTCTTACAGGGACGGGACATAACAGTGAAGAAGACAAGAACACACACTTTCCTTGCAGACAATTTACACTATGCCGCACCCCACATGAATGTGAAATCATCTCCACCAAACACAACACAGGATCCTCCGTACCAAAGGCAGCTCCCCCGAAACCAGGCACTACACCCCAGCCCACAGACATAGGCGCATCCCGAAAGAGTTATGTGGATGGCTCCTCCACAGTTCTGAACGGTAAAAGGATTACCGGTTGAGGTATATATGTAGAGGACACGCAGGGACGTGCGTTAGAGGAGATATCGTTGAAATTGCCTGGATATTTAGGCTCACAGGCAGCAGAACTAGCAGCCGTAGCGTATATTGTAGAGCACCCAGACTCGTTCCCGACCCCAGCCGACATATATTCCAACAGTCTGTATGTCTGTAATAGTTTAACAGAATTCCTACCCCTGTGGGAATCTAGAGGTTTCGTTTCCGCAGATTGAAAACCCCTACCCTCAGCCCCATTACTCCAGCATATTCGAAGGACAGCTAAAGACCGGAAATATGGTATTATTAAAGTTCGTAGCCACCACTGTTCTTCCCCCCCTGGTAATGTTAAGGCAGACGCCCTAGCAAAGGCAGGTTCCAGACACGGTCACTTTTGGAATTCTCCTGAGAGTGCCCCAGTACACGTGGTTCAGGTCTCACAGACCAATATTCAGGATTTAGCGCAGGCCCAAAAAGATGACCAGCTCAGAGAAGTTTTAAAAGGCAACTTCCCTGCCCTCTATGATAAATACAAGAACACGTTGACGGCACATGATGGTATAATTTTAAAAGAAGATATTTATGTGGTCCCCACTCAGGACAGAAACCAAATTATTTGTCAATTCCATGACAACCATGGACATCAAGGCATAGAAGCAACCCTAGCCCTCCTCAGACCTCTCTGCTGGTGGCCCGATTTAAAATCCAATGTAATGCACTACATTGAAAACTGTTTAATCTGCGCCCAGAACAATCCGGACAGATACGCAAGGAAAGAACAAGAACAAAAGAACAAAGAAATGTACAGCACAGGAACAGGCCCTTCGGCCCTCCAAGCCCATGCCAACCATGCTGCCCGACTAAACTACAATCTTCTACACTTCCTGGGTCCGTATCCCTCTAGTCCCATCCTATTCATGTATTTGTCAAGATGCCCTTTAAATGTCACTATCGTCCCTGCTTCCACCACCTCCTCCGGTAGCGAGTTCCAGGCACCCACTACCCTCTGTGTAAAAAAGCTTGCCTCGTACATCTACTCTAAACCTTGCCCCTCTCACCTTAAACCTATGCCCCCTAGTAATTGACCCCTCTACCCCGGGGAAAAGCCTCTGACTATCCACTCTGTCTATGCCCCTCACAATTTTGTAGACCTCTATCAGGTCGCCCCTCAACCTCCGTCGTTCCATTGAGAACAAACCGAGTTTACTCAACCGCTCCTCATAGCTAATGCCCTCCATACCAGGCAACATTCTGGTAAATCTCTTCTGCACCCTCTCTAAAGCCTCCACATCCTTCTGGTAGTGTGGCGACCAGAATTGAACACTATACTCCAAGCGTGGCCTACCTAAGGTTCTGTACAGCTGCAACATGACTTGCCAATTCTGATACTCAATGCCCCGGCCAATGAAGGCAAGCATGCCGTATGCCTTCTTGACTACTTTCTCCACCTGTGTTGCCCCTTTCAGTGACCTGTGGACCTGTACTTGTAGATCTCTCTGACTTTCAATACTCTTGAGGGTTCTACCATTCACTGTATATTGCCTACCTGCATTAGACCTTCCAAAATGTATTACCTCACATTTGTCTGGATTAAACTCCATCTGCCATCTCTCTGCCCAAGTCTCCAATCTAAATCCTGCTGTATCCTTGGACAGTCCTCATCGCTGTCCGCAATTCCACCAACCTTTGTGCCGTCTGCAAACTTACTAATCAGACTAGTTACATTTTCCTCCAAATCATTTATATATACTACAAACAGCAAAGGTCCCAGCACTGATCCCTGTGGAACACCACTGGTCACAGCCCTCCAATTAGAAAAGCATCCTTCCATTGCTACTCTCTGCCTTCTATGACCTAGCCAGTTCTGTATCCACCTTGCCAGCTCACCCCTGATCCCGTGTGACTTCACCTTTTGTACTAGTCAACCATGAGGGACCTTGTCAATGGCCTTACTGAAGTCCATATAGACAACATCCACTGCCCTACCTGCATCAATCATCTTTGTGACCTCCTCGAAAAACTCTATCAAGTTAGTGAGACACGACCTCCCCTTCACAAAACCATGCTACCTCTCACTAATACGTGCATTTGCTTCCAAATGGGAGTAGATCCTGTCTCGAAGAATTCTCTCCAGTAATTTCCCTACCACTGAAGTAAGGCTCACCGGCCTGTAGTTCCCTGGATTATCCTTGCTACCCTTCTTAAACAGAGGAACAACATTGGCTATTCTCCAGTCCTCCGGGACATCACCTGAAGACAGTGAGGTCCAAAGATTTCTGTCAAGGCCTCAGCAATTTCCTCTCCAGCCTCCTTCAGTATTCTGGGTTGGTCCCATCAGGCCCTGGGGACTTATCTACCTTAAAATTTTTTAAGACGCCCAACACCTCGTCTTTTTGGATCTCAATGTGACCCAGGCTATCTACACACCCTTCTCCAGACTCAACATCTACCAATTCCTTCTCTTTGGTGAATACTGATACAAAGTATTCATTTAGTACCTCGCCCATTTCCTCTGGCTCCACACATAAGATTCCCTTGCCTATCCTTCAGTGGGCCAACCCTTTACCTGGCTACCCTCTTGCTTTTTATGTACGTGTAAAAAGCCTTGGGATTTTCCTTAACCCTATTTGCCAATGACTGTTCGTGACCCCTTCTAGCCCTCCTGACTCCTTGCTTAAGTTCCTTCCTACTTTCCTTATACTCCGCACAGCCTTCGTCTGTTCCCAGCCTTTTAGCCCTGACAAATGCCTCCTTTTTCTTTTTGACGAGGCCTACAATATCTCTTGTTATCCAAGGTTCCCGAAAATTGCCGTATTTATCCTTCTTCCTCACAGGAACATGCCGGTCCTGAATTCATTTCAACTGACACTTGAAAGCCTCCCACATGTCAGATGTTGATTTGCCCTCAAACATCCACCCCCAATCTAGGTTTTTCAGTTCCCGCCTAATATTGTTATAATTAGCCTTCCCCCAATTTAGCACATTCATCCTAGGACCACTCTTATCCTTGTCCACCAGCACTTTAACACTTACTGAATTGTGGTCACTGTTCCCGAAATGCTCCCCTACTGAAACGTCTACCACCTGGCCAGGCTCATTCCCCAATACCAGGTCCAGTATCGCCCCTTCCCTAGTTGGACTGTCTACATATTGTTTTAAGAAGCCCTCCTGGATGCTCCTTACAAACTCTGCCCCGTCTAAGCCCCTGGCACTAAGTGAGTCCCAGTCAATATTGGGGAAGTTGAAGTCTCCCATCACCACAACCCTGTTGTTTTTACTCTTTTCCAAAATCTGTCTACTTATCTGCTCCTCTATCTCCTGCTGGCTGTTGGGAGGCCTGTAGTAAACCCCCAACATTGTGACTGCACCCTTCTTATTCCTGATCTCTACCCATATAGCCTCACTGCCATCTGAGGTGTCCTCCCGTAGTACAGCTGTGATATTCTCCCTAACCAGTAGCGCAACTCCGCCATCCCTTTTCCATCCCCCTCTAAGCCGCCTGGGGTTGGATTACGAGGAGAGGTTGAGTAGACTGGGACTGTACTCGTGGAATTTAGAAGGATGAGGGGGGATCTTATAGAAACATATAAAATTATGAAGGGAATATATAGGATAGATGCGGGCAGGTGGTTTCCACTGGCGGGTGAAAGCAGAACTAGGGGGCATCGCCTCAAAATAAGGGGAAGTAGATTTAGGACTGAGTTTAGGAGGAACTTCTTCACCCAAAGGGTTGTGAATCTATGGAATTCCTTGCCCAGTGAAGCAGTTGAGGCTCCTTCATTAAATGTTTTTAAGATAGATAGATAGTTTTTTGAAGAATAAAGGGATTAAGGGTTATGGTGCTCGGGCCGGAAAGTGGAGCTGAGTCCAAAAAAGATCAGCCATGATCTCATTGAATGGCGGAGCAGGCTCGAGGGGCCAGATGGCCTACTCCTGCTCCTAGTTCTTATGTTCAATGTACAAACTAGGGGGAGCCTTTTTAACGAGTCAGGATGAATGGATATTTCTTTGTGATTTATGTCTTGCTTACCTTACAATGAAACGTTTATGCCCTGACATTTCATTCCTTTTAGGGAGGACTATGGAGCCTTCCTGTTGATTCACTTATTACCCATTTGGTTTACTTTGTCATTATCATTTTTGATCCATGGATATTTAATGGACACATACCTTTAAGTCAAGTAGAGGAAGTGAGGAAATCAAAAGCTGTAAAATAATACATTGTGCTATGAAGATTTAGATTTTAACAGAACTCAGACTTTCTGGCACCTGAGATCAGACGGATTCGGTTCAATTGGTTGGGTGGTGGCCAATGGATTGGCCAAAGACCGTACCTTGCCTAGCAAAAGACAGATTGGCTTCAGTCAGGTGTAAGGTTTCCAGAGGACCCAAAAAACAGAACTCTCCTGGATGCGGAGAGAAGCTGTCAGTTGCTCGCTCTCTTTAGGTTTCCTGCCTGCTGGTTTCTGAATCTGCAGAGAAGTCCTGATGAATCTACAGTGAAAACCATTACATGCTAAAAGCAAAGACGTCCCATAACTGAAGGCCTAGACAAAAAAATAACCAAACTAAAAGATGGCTTTCTGAAACAAATAATTTTATCCTTTTACTCTTTGTATAATTTTTCTTTCCACCCCTCTTTCTCCTCTTTTGTCTGCCCTATCTGAGTACAGCGGGTGGGGCGAGTTAGGGCTTGGGTAATAGTTAACCTGTTGTATTTGCTGCCTTTTTAATTATAGTTAATGTTATCAATTGTTAAACTACAAACCTGATGACTGTAGTTATTGGGCAGCCAATAGTTAATAGTTAATTTCAATTGTGTTATGATCCAGGTCAAGTGGGACTGGAACTGACTGCGCACTAGCCCAGGTTGTCGGAATAACATGAGAAGTGGGAATAGGAAAGTGTGATTACTTGTATCGCATTTTATTACTTCATCGCATAGGACAAAATGGACTGCCTACATTGCAATCTTCCTTCTTTTTCCTGCAGCAGCACTTTGCATACCTTGTGCTTCTGCTCCCTAGTTTCTCACTGATAGATGGTGCTAAGTGTTCTTTGCTCATAATGGCCAGCTCGTACAGCAGATGCCCCAATCTTGGTACTCAGCTGAATGAATACCATAGAGTTCCTCCAGGACTGTCCAGGCTGAAGTGTGGTTTGTGAATGCTGATGGTGTGCTCTATTATGCTCGTTGTGCAGCCTAGTTTCCGTTATAACCGCATTGCATTTGCACACAGGTTAGTCACCAGTCATATTATGAGTGGATGAACACTGTCACTCAGAGGCAATGCTTTGACATATCATGGTAGGTCAAATAACTTTGGTACAGAAGATGGCCAGAGAATGAAGGACCATGACTATTTCAAAGATAACAGGCATTCATTTGCTGATGCATTCCCTGTGGAATCCCTTTCAGTTCATGAAAATGACGAGAGTTGACACAGGATGCGCACGGTTAATGATATCTTGCACAGTGGGGGATTCTGCATTCCATACAGAATGAACATTCCTCTGTTCATGCCCTCTCTCTGCTTGCTTGTCCCAGATAAGAGGGATTTAATCGCAACTTTTCAAATGAAGAATAATCTCGCTAATGCAACAGTGTAATGCAAACCAGAGATTTGCTTATTTTTTCAGCATTAGACTGGAGCAAGTTAGACACAGAAGAGCCACAGTCACCTTGAGAACCACAGGCAATGTTGGTACTAATCCTGCTTAGATGTTGCTGTTGCAACTCTGACATATTTCAGTCACGATTTTTTACATGGAAGTGTCACAAGAATTGGTCATTGTGAAGTTTAGGTAAGAGATCCAGTCTGTCAGCTGTGTCTCAATTGCTTCCGAGTCAGATGATTGTGAGCTCAAGACTTACACCAGGACTTGAGCACAACAATCAAGGCTAATACTCCAATGCAATACCAAGAGAGCGTTGTACTGTCAGAGGTGCTGTTTTCAGGTGAGATGTTAAAAACAAATCTCCATTTGCCCTCACTGGTGGATATTTTGTCGAAGACATGAAAAGTTCAGGGCAATAGTCATCCCACAATCAACAAAAATACATCACCTGCTCATTGTCACATTCCTATTTGCGGTAGTTTTTAATGTGCAAGCTATCTACATTAAAACAGTGACTACACTTCAAAAGTACTTCAGTGGCTATAAAGTGTGTTATACAAATGAAAGTTTAATTTTTAACCCTCGAGAACCTTAGTGGATATGGCCTCCTGTTGAGAGCCCTCCTGCCTCTACTAGCAGTTTTTCCAGCCCTGGGAAACCCCTGTCAAAAGGAAACTCTACTTGGTCACCCATTTCCGGGAGTGGGAGAGCGAGAGGGAGCCGGAGTGCAGCTTGGGATTCAGGTAGGTGTTTAAACTTGCCCCCAGGTTCCAGCAGCCTTCATTTCCGGGAGCGGGAGAGAGAGAGGGAGCCGGAGTGCAGCTTGGGATTCAGGTAGGTGTTTAAACTTGCCCCCAGGTTCCAGCGACCTTCATTTCCAGGAGCGGGAGAGAGAGAGGGAGCCGGAGTGCAGCTTGGGATTCAGGTAGGTGGCCACCTACACAGGGAATTGGACATTGCAGGAACTACGATGACCCTGTTGTTTATGGACGCCAGGAGGGGCGTTTCCCACTTATCGTGGTGCGCGGCCATGGGCCCAGCCTGTTGGGTCGGGACTGGTTGCGCCATTTGTGGTTGCAGTGGCAGCACATCCTCCAAACAGTTTCTGGAGGGTTGACGGAGGTGCTAGGATGATACCCAGATGTATTCCAGCCCGGTTTGGGGAAAATGAAAGGGGCCGTAGCCCGTATCCAAGTCGAACCAGGAGCCACGCCGCGCTATTCCCGGGCGCGCCCGGTGCCTTACGCCTTGCTCGAGAAGGTAGAAGGGGAGCTCACTCGTTTGGAGACTTTGGGTATTATCAGGCCCGTCCGTTTTGCTGACTGGGCAGCACCAATTGTACCTGAAATGAAGCCAGATGCCACAGTTCGCTTGTGCAGCGACTATAAACTTACAGTAAATATGGCTTCCCGCCTCGACCGATATCCAATGCCTCGCGTGGAGGATCTCTACGCGAAGCTTGCAGGCGGACTCTCGTTCACAAAATTAGATATGAGTCACGCCTACCTACAGTTGGAGCTGGACCCTGCCTCCTGACCATATGTAACGATTACTACACACTGGGGCCTGTATGAATATACACGTTTGCCCTTTGGAGTATCCTCTGCCTGCGCTATTTTTCAACGCGTTATGGAGGGCATTTTCAGAGGTTTACCGCGTGTCACTGTCTACTTCGATGACGTTTTGATCACAGGGACGTCGGAGCAGGAACATTTGGAAAATCTGGAGGCTGTCCTTAAGACGCTTTTCGGAGGCTGGAGTCCATTTACGTCGCCCAAAGTGCGTCTTTCAGGCGAAGGAAGTAGTCTACCTGGGTTATCGGGTGGACCGCGAAGGTTTGCACCCCGTCGCAGAGAAGGTGCGCGCGATTCAACAGGCCCCGCCCCGACTGACACTTCGCATCTTCGTTCTTTCTTCGGCCTCGTAAACTATTACGCGAAGTTCCTCCCCAATCTGGCAACTACGCTGGCCCCGTTGCACCTTCTGCTAAAGAAAAATCACACCTGGGTTTGGGGTCAGCCGCAAGAAACCGCTTTCCGGCGGGTAAAACAATAATTGTCGTTGTCTGGGTTACTAAGCCACTATGATCCTGGAAAGTCTTTGCTCGTCACATGTGATGCATCCCCGTACGGTATTGGGGCCGTCCTGCCCCACAAGATGGAGAACGGGGCCGAGCGGCCGATAGCTTTCGCCTCCCGCACATTGACTGCAGCGGAAAAAAAGTACGCGCAGATCGAGAAGGAGGGCCTGGCAGTGGCCTTTGCGGTGAAACGTTTCCACCAGTACGTGTATGGCCGCCACTTCACTATCGTGACTGATCACAAGCCTCTGTTGGGACTTTTCAGAGAGGATAAGCCAATACCGCCCATTGCTTTCGCACGGATCCAGCGCTGGGCTTTGTGGCTCGCTGCATACGAGTATTCTCTGGAGCACAAACCAGGAATGCAGATAGCGAATGCTGACGCACTGAGTCGATTGCCTTTATCGACCAGCCCCATGTCGACCCCCACGACCGGTGAGGTGGTTGCAACCCTAAATTTTATGGACACCTTGCCTGTCATGGCATCACAGATCCGTGAGTGGAACCAGACGGAGCCAGTCCTGTCAAAGATTCGGCACATAGTCCTGTATGGTGGGCAGCATAGACAGCTCCCAGGTGAGTTGCGGGCAATTTCCTCCAAGCTGTCAGAATTCAGCGTGGAAGACGGCATCCTCTTGTGATTGTCCCGGAAAAAGGACAGGAGCTGATACTAAGAGACTTGCGCAATGGGCATCCAGGTGTGACCAAAATGAAGATGTTGGCCCGGAGCTATGTCTGGTGGCCAGGCCTTGACACCGACATTGAGAAGGTGGCCCAAAACTGCTCCATTTGCCAGGAGCATCAGAAGCTTCCGCCGGCCGCACCCCAACATCACTGGGAATGGCCTTGGGCACGTTTGCATGCAGATTTCGCCGGCCCTTTTCAAGGATCCATGTTCCTCCTATCAATCGACGCCCAGTCTAAATGGCTAGAGGTGCATAAGATGCTAGGCACAACGTCCTGTGCAACAATTGAGAAGATGTGTTTGTCTTTTAGTATGCATGGCCTCCCCGAGGTGCTGGTCACGGATAATGGCACTCCATTCACAAGTGAGGAGTTTGCGAGGTTCATGAAGATGAACGGCATATGCCATATCTGCACTGCCCCTTACCACCCGGCTTCAAATGGGTTGGCGGAGCGCGGACATTCAAACGAGGCATTTAACGAGGCCTAAAGAAGCAGTCTTCCAGGTCAATGGACACGAGACTGGCTCGCTTTAAGTTTTCGTATAGGACCACCGCCCATGCGGTGACTGGGGTAGCTCCTGCAGAACTCCTAATGGGCCGGAGACTTTGCACCCGCCTTAGCATGGCTTTCCCATACATTGGCGCAAAAGTACGCCGCACACAAGAACGGCAGGGACATGGTTTATCTCGGCATCGCCCGATTCGGCAGTTTGCGCCCGCTGACCCAGTGTTCGTTCAGGATTTTGCTGGTGGTGCCAGTGGGTCCCTGGCATAATCTTTCACCAAACGGGCCCTATATCTTACCAGGTGCAAGCCCAGGGTCATCTCCAGCGCAAACATGTAGACCACGTTCGGTCCAGAAGACTATCCCTTCTAAAGGTTCCCCGCCCCCGGAGCTCATTTCATCAGCCACAGAGACCAGAGACAATGGAAAGTAGTCCTCATAATCTTCCTCTGGTGCCTCACTCAAAGCCTGCGCAGGTCATTACAGAACCGCGTGGAGATAGAGACGCCGAGATGACGGAGGCAGCAGACTCAGACTTCGAGGTGGAGACACACGACGCATCAGAGGGGGAATCCTCGGACCCACGGGCCGTGGATGTACAACCGTTACGCCGTTCATCACGGAAGCGCCAGTCTCCGTCTCGTTACACGCCACCCGATCCAGCGCCTCGTGCAAATGGTGTCTGGCCTGGGGCAAAACGAGCCCGACGCCCTCCTTCGCCAGGGTCTTCGGTGGATTCCTTGGACTTTTGGGGGGGGAGGAAGGTTATAACCTGCCTGCTTACCATTGGCTGGGGACTAATGACAATCCCACAATCCTGTGGGAGTATGAGCTTCCCCAATGAGGGGGGGACGGAGAAATTATTAGCAGACTCCCTGTATAAATAAAGCTGGCCAGTTTGGAACCAGCAGGAAGCAGTGAGCAGCAAGCGAAGTTGCTGCTGCTGTTGTCTATATATGTTATTGTAAATAAATGTTATTTCTTTGTATCCTTAAAACTCGTGCTGGATCCTTTGTGGCCCTCACAAAAGTAAGTATTGTGATTGGTAAGTAAAATCCTTATTCCTTTCACTTATTCATTATTTGATATTATATTTGTAATCAGTTAAGGTAAAGTGTAAAAATGGCAGGAGATCCCAGACCCATGTTATGCTCCTCGTGCTCAATGTGAGAGTTTAGGGACACGGCCGATGCCCCTGACTCCTTCATGTGCGGGAAGTGTGTCCAGCTGCAGCTCCTGTTAGACCGCATGACGGCTCTGGAGCTGCGGATGGACTCACTTTATAGCACGTTCAGTTAGTTGGTCACACCGCAGATCAGGATTGGTGAGGGAGACAGGGAATGGGTGACCAAAAGGCAGAGAGAGAGCAGGAAGGCAGTGCAGGTGTCCCCTGCGGTCATCTCCCTCCAAAACAGGTATACCGTTTTGGATACTGTTGGGGGAGATGATTCACCAGGGGAAGGCAGTAGTAACCAGGCTCATGGCACCGTGGCTGGCTCTGCTGCACAGAAGGGCGGGAAAAAGACTGGTAGGGCTGTAGTCATAGGGGATTCAATCGTAAGGGGAGTAGACAGGCATTTCTGTGGTCGAAAACGAGACTGCCGAATGGTATGTTGCCTCCCGGGTGCACGGGTCAGGGATGTCTCAGATTGGCTGCAGGACATACTGAATGTAAATAGTCCAACTCGGGATGGGCCATACTGGACCTGTTATTGGGGAATGATCCCAGCCAGGTGGTTGAAGTTTCAGTTGGTGATTACTTTGGGAAAAAGCGATCGCAATTCTGTAAGTTTTAGAATGCTCATGGACAAAGGCGAGAGTAGTCCGAAAGGAAGAGTGCTAAACTGGGGAAAGCCCAAGTATAACAAAAGTCGGCAGGAGCTAGGGAATGTGGATTGGGAGCAGCTGTTTAAGGGTAAATCCACATTTGAAGTCTTTTAAGGAAAGATTGATTGGAGTGCAGAACAGACATGTCTCTGTGAAAATGAGGGATAGAAATGGCAAGATTAGGGAACCATGGATGATTCGCACACTTAAAGCGGCAATGTCCAGCCAAAACTCGACAATGCCTCCGCTGTGGCAAGATGGGCCACTACGCTGCCTGCTGTCGAGCAGCTCAACCTGCCAATGCTCCCCAATTCCGCCAGCCTCGCAGGGACGTGCGGACCATTCAGCCTCCATACACCGAGTCACACCCTGATGACGTACAGACCGGTGATACCGACAACCGGGAACCCTTCCGCGTTGCGGTAATAGACAGAAATCGGATGTCCCCAAGTAGGACCCACCAGCTGATGCCAGTGCACAGCGTTAATCCGGGCGATGAATGGTGTGCCACCCTAACGATCAACTGATCACCAATCACATTCCGCTTAGACACTGGTGCCTCTGCCAATCGCATTGCATGGTCAGTCTTCTACACCTTGAAGGTCAAACCACCGATTCGGCCATCCCACTGTCAGTTGGTCGATTACAACGACAATGTTCTCCCAACCATGGGGTCTTGCCAGCTCGAGGTTGCACACAATTCATACTCAGCCACATTGTCTTTTGAGATAGTTGGATCCTCGAAGGACTCTCTGCCAGGCGCACAGGCATGCAAGATCCTCCACCTCGTTCAGCGGGTACACACACTGTCTCCAGAAGGCATGTCCGATTTCCCGGATGCAGACTTTAGGGCACAGCTCCACTCGCTCCTCGCCCACAACCAGGAGGTTTTCAAGGGCATGGGCACACTGCCCCACACTTACAGAATACGGCTCAAACCGGACGCCACCCCGGTCATTCATGCACCTCGTAGCGTCCCAGCACCACACAAGGACCGCCTCAAGCAGCAGCTGCAGGATCTGCAGTACCAAGGAGTGCTTTCCCGGGTCACGGAGCCTACGCCATGGGTCAGCTCCATGGTGTGCGTAAAAATGCCCTCTGGCGAGCTCCGGATCTGCATCGACCCGAAAGACCTGAACATAACATCATGAGGGAACACTACCCCGTACTCAAACGGGAAGAAATCACGAGCGAAATGGCCCGGGCTAAAATTTTTACCAAGCTTGATGCCTCAAAGGGTTTTTGGCAGATTCAGCTGGATCAGTCCAGCAGGAAGCTGTGCACTTTCAACACTCCCTTTGGCAGATACTGCTACAATCGGATGCCATTTGGCATCATCTCGGCATCCGAGGTGTTTCATCGACTCATGGAACAGATGATGGAGGGCATCGAAGGGGTGTGCCTCTATGTTGACGACGTCATCATCTGGTCCACCACACCACAGGAGCACATCAGTTGTCTCCAGCGCGTCTTTGCTCGGATACGAGAGCACGGCCTGCGCTTCAACCGAGCCAAGTGTTCTTTTGGCCAAACTGAGCGAAGGTTTCTGGAGGACCACATATCCCGGTCAGGGGTGCGTCCAGGTGCCGACAAAGTGACAGCTATTGCAGCCATGCCGCAGCCAGCTGACAAGGCAGCCGTGCTACGCTTTCTCGGGATGGTCAACTTCCTGGGGAAGTTTATTCCCAACCTTGCCTCGCACACAACGGCTCTTCGCCACCTGGTGAAGAAGACTACGGAGTTCCAGTGGCTGCCCGCACACCAGAAGGAATGGGAGGAGCACAAGATCAAGCTCACCACTGCATCATGGGCCCCGGTCGCCTATGCCTCGCGGGCCATGACCCCCACAGAACAGCGCTATGCGCAGATTGAGAAGGAGTGCCTGGGTTTGTTAACCGGCATAGATAAATTCCACGACTATGTGTATGGTCTTCCGCAGTTCACCGTGGAGACCGACCATCGCCCCCTGGTCGGCATCATACAAAAGGACCTGAATGAGATGACCCCTCGCCTCCAGCGCATTCTGCTGAAGCTTCGGAGGTACGACTTCCAACTGGTCTACACCCCAGGAAAGGACCTCATCATCGCGGATGCCCTGTCCAGAGCAGTGAGCACAGCGCCCGAATCGGGGGGGGTCGTCTGTCAGGTCGACCCACATGTAGCTTTCACATCGGCCAATCTGCCGGCTACTGACGCAAGTCTGGCTCACATTCGCCGTGAGACTGCGGCTGACCCCCTTCTACAACATGTGATGCGCCACATGACAGAAGGGTGGCTTAAGGGGCAGTGCCCACAATTCTACAATGTCCGGGACGACTTGGCCGTCATTGATGGTGTCCTCCTAAAGTTAGACCGGATTGTGATCCCACACAGCATGCACAGGCTTGTCCTCGAACAATTGCACGAAGGCCATCTCGGGGTTGAAAGGTGCAGGCGGAGGGCCCGAGAAGCTGTGTACTGATCGGGCATCAGCGACGACATCGCCAACATGGTGCTCAAGTGCCCCACATGCCAAAATTTTCAGCCGGCGCAACCCCTGGAGACACTTCAGCCCCATGAATTGGTAATGTCCCCCTGGGAAAAGGTGGGTGTGGACCTTTTTCCTGCGCTCGGCAGGGACTACTTCATCATAATTGACTATTTTTTCAATTATCTGGAGGTCATACGTCTGCACGACTTGACATCATCAGCTGTAATCAGAGCATGTAAAGAAACCTTCGCTCGCCATGCCATTCCGCTTACCGTCATGTCGGACAATGGGCCCTGTTTTGCGAGCCAAGAATAGTCTTCTTTTGCCGCTTCATATGGCTTCACACACGTGACGTCCAGCCCTTTGCATCCCCAGTCGAATGGCAAGGCGGAAAAGGGCGTCCATATCGCGAAGCGGCTCCTCTGCATGGCTGCTGATGCGAGATCGGACTTCTGTTTAGCTCTGCTGGCCTATCGCTCGGCCCCACCGTCCACAGGCCTCTCACCAGCCCAGCTGTTGATGGGTCGCGCCCTCAGGACCACTGTGCCGTCCATTCATGTTCCTAAACCCGACCATGCTCCAGTACTGCAAAGGATGCGACAGCAGCGTGCTCAGCAAAAGGTGGCACATAACACTCAGGCAACTGATCTTCCTGCCCTGGCGCCTGGAGACAACGTCCGCATACACCTACCAGAGGGTGGCTGGTTGGCAACTGCCGAGGTTCTCCGCTGCGTGGCTCCCCGTTCGTTCCTGGTTCGCATGCCTGATGGCTCCATTCGCCGGCGTAATCGGCGGGCCCTTCGGCTGCTTCCGCGCTCGCTACGTGACCATGCACCGGTGCCACGCCCTCCTGTTGCCCCTGATGTCGACTTCGTGGAGCTTCCTGCCACTCTGCCTATTCCTCTATCGCCCGTGGCCAGGCCCATTCCTCAGCCGGTGGATCCTGACCCACCCCTGAGGCGGTCAACCCAAATTCGTCGCCCACCTACTAGACTGGACTTATGAGCCTGTTTGCACATTGGACTCACTGAATTGTTGTGCAACAATGTTAACGTGTTTCTCTTTTTTGTCGTTCCAGGAGTTCTCTTTCGATATTTGATGATTGCACTTGTTTTGTTTGTGGTACAACCTCGTTGCTATGTTGCAACTGATACCTTCCTTTGTATATAGTTTAGCCTCATGTACATGTTGTAAATATTGCACACACATACTCAGCCGCACTCGGTACATCACCAATATAGTACCATGTAGGCACATATTCTTGTGAAAAGGGGGGATGTCATGACATCCATATTAACATATCATGGTGCAATCACACACACTGATGGACAGATCGACGGACCAATTAACACACACGTAACATCACAGCCAATCACCAGTAAGAGCACACGCACTATAAAACAGGGAACACCGCAGCTCCCGCTGATTCCACCAGGAGATAGCTCAGAGCATAGAGCTCACAGCGTGCCACTCAGACATACACCATGTGCTGAGTGCCTCTCTAAGTTAGTGCTGGGGCTGGGTCCACAGGTTAACTGGTGAAGTACGAACCACAGCCAGAAGTTAACAGTTATTATACAGAATAATAAAACAGAGTTGTACCATCTACAACCGTGTTGGTTCGTTTTTATATCGGAACACCCAACACGACATAGGCGACTTAATGACTTTATGAAGCTTTGGAGGAATATCGGGAAAGTAAGATAAATCTCAAACGCGCAATAAAGAGGGCTAAAAGGGATCATGAAATATCTTTGGCTAACAGGGTTAAGGAAAATCCCAAAGCCTTTTATTCGTATATAAGGAGCAAGAGGGTACTAGAGAAAGGATTGGCCCACTCATAGACAAAAGAGGGAATTTATGCGTGGAGTCAGAGGAAATGGGTGAGATTCTTAATGAGCACTTTGCATTGGTATTCACCAAGGAGAGGGACATGACGGATGTTGAGGCTAAGGATGGATGTTTAAATACTTTAGGTCAAGTTGGCATAAGGAAGGGAGAAGTTTGGGGTATTTTAAAAGGCATTAAGGTGGACAAGTCCCCAGGTCCGGATGGGATCTATCCCAGGTTACTGAGAGAAGCGAGGGACGAAATAGCTGGGGCCTTAACAGATATCTTTGCAGCATCCTTGAGCACGGGTGAGGTCCCGGAGGACTGGAGAATTGCTAATGTTGTCCCTCTGTTTAAGAAGGGTAGCAGAGATAATCCAGGGAATTCTAGACCTGTGAGCTTGACGTCAGTGGTAGGCAAACTGTTGGAGAAGATACTGAGGGATAGGACTTCACATTTGGAAGAAAATAGACTTATCAGTGATAGGCAGCATGGTTTTGTGCAGGGAAGGTCATGTCTTACAAACCTAATAGAATTCTTTGAGGAAGTGACAAAGTTAATTGATGAGGGAAGGGCTGTAGATGTCATATACATGGACTTCAGTAAGACGTTTGATAAAGTTTCCCAGGGCAGGTTGATGGAAAAAGTGAAGTCGCATGGGGTTCAGGGTGTACTAGCTAGATGGATAAAGAACTGGCTGGGCAACAGGAGACAGAGAGTAGTGGTGGAAAGGAGTGTCTCAAAATGGAGAAAGGTGACTAGTGGTGTTCCACAGGGATCCATGCTCAGACCACTGTTGTTTGTGATATGCATAAATGATCTGGACAAAGGTATAGGTGGTCTGATTAGCAAGTTTGCAGATGATACTAAGATTGGTGGAGTTGCAGATAGCAAGGAGGACTGTCAGAGAATACAGCAAAATATAGATAGTTTGGAGAGTTGGGCAGAGAAATGGCAGATGGAGTTCAATCCAGGCAAATGCGAGGTGATGCATTTTGGAAGATCTAATTCAAGAGCGGACTATATGGTCAATGGGAGTGTCTTGGGGAAAATTGATGAACAGAGAGATCTGGGAGCTCAGGTCCATTGTACCCTGAAGGTGACAACGCAGGTCGTTAGAGTGATCAAGAAGGCATACAGTATGCTTGCCTTCATCGGATGGGGTATGACGTACAAGAGTCGGCAGGTCATGTTACAGTTGTATAGGACTTTGGTTAGGCCACATTTGGAATACTGTGTGCAGTTCTGGTCGCCACATTACCAGAAGGATGTGGCTGCTTTAGAGAGGGTGCAGAGGAGGTTCACCAGGATGTTGCCTGGTATGGAGGGTGCTAGCTATGAAGAAAGGTTGAGTCAATTAGGATTGTTTTTGTTGGAAAGACGGAGGTTGAGGGGGGACCTGATTGAGGTCTACAAAATTATGAAAGGTATGGACAGGGTGGATAGCAACAAGCTTTTTCCAAGAGTGAGGGTGTCAATTACAAGGGGTCACGATTTCAAGGCGAGAGGGGGAAAGTTTAAGGGAGATGTGCGTGGAAAGGTTTTTACGCAGAGGGTGTTGGGTGCCTGGACCACTTTGCCAGCGGAGGTGGTAGAGGCGGGCACGATAGCATCATTTAAGATGCATCTAGACAGATATATGAACGGGCGGGGAACAGAGGGAAGTAGATCCTTGGAAAATAGGTGACAGGTTTAGATAAAGGATCTGGATTGGCGCAGGCTGGGAGGGTCAAAGGGCCTGTTCCTGTGCTGTAATTTCCTTTGTTCTCTTTGTTCTTTGTTCATGCATAGAATCACTTGTTTCAGCACTTGGATTGCCACTGGAGTTTGTAAATAATTTTTTAGCCACACCACTCTCTGGAGACAACCAAAATTTTAAGCAACGAAAGGAAAACTGTGCAATTGCACCAGCAGCCAGATGATGTGCGAGGTAAATGGATTGGCCATGCTAGCTTGCCCCTTGTGTCCAGGGATGTGCAGATTAGGTGGCGGGGTTAAGCGGATAAGGCAGGGAGGACGGGAGAGTGGACCAGGGCTGTGTGCTCTTTCGGAGGGTCGATGCAGACTCAATAGGCCAAATGGCTGCCTTCTGCACTGTTGGGAATCTGGAAAATAATTCAGCAACTAACTTCCAAGTTGTTCATGACCTCTAAGTAGCGCTAGTGGTGGGTGGAGAGCTCATTCATGCTGTTTAGTCTCGTATTTAGCTGTGCAAGGATAATCAAAAGCCTTTATGAATAGAACAGTGTCATTCCTGGAACAAAGACAAAATCTTTACGTTTTATTTCTTACACATCATAATAACACAGCCATGGGAGCATTCACACAATAGTTTGCAATCTCATCTGGTGCTCTTTGCCACATTTCTATATAAATACACTTTTTTGTTACAATTATATAATTGGGATTGAGTAAGGTACATGCCACAGCACAAAATGTACAGACAGCACAAGTATTTCTCAACGTCCAATCTCTACAATATCACTCTCCACTTAACACAATGCCTTTCATTTTAGAAAGCAAAATTGCTGCTCGTCTTATTTACCAGCATATATTCAATGAGCCAATTTTAAAAAAAAAGAGTTAAATGTACAGTTGTCTTCATTTTGTTTCTTAACTGTACAATTTGAACTTAAAACAACCATTCAGAAACAATTGCATGAAATTTCTTAGCTTTTTAGAATTCCATAAGTCAGTGCTTCCCAAACCTTTTCCTGGTGTGACTCCATTCTAACGCATCAGAGTTGGGAGACCTCTGGGGCGACAATTTGGGAGAGAAGTCTGGGGGGCAGTAGCGCTGCAAGGGGGTTGGGGGAAGAGGATGAAGGAAGTAGAAAGGCTTCAGTTGTTTAGTGGGGGGCGGGGGCGCGTAGAGAAACTGAGTGGAGGTGTGCCCCAACTCCCCCTCCTCCACCCCCCATCTCCCTTCCTCCACCCCTCATCGCTCTTGTGGGGGTTAATGAAAATGCAGGGTCTCACCAAAAGAAAATCTATCTATTCAGGCTTTCTTTGTAGCAGCCATCCGAGAGAGGGCTTAAGGAGCAGACATACGACCATAGACCATCTACAGTACAGAAAAGGCCCTTTGGGCCCATCACGTCTGCATCGGTCAAAAACAACCGCCTAACACTATTCTAATCCCATTCTCCAGCATTTGGCACATAGCCTTGTCATAGAATTTACAGAGCAGAAGGAGGCCATTCAGCCCATCGAGTCTGCACCGGCTCTTGGAAAGAGCACCCTACCCAAGGTCAACACCTCCACCCTATCCCCATAACCCAGTAACCCCACCCAACACTAAGGGCAATTTTGGACACTAAGGGCAATTTATCATGGCCAATCCACCTAACCCACACATCTTTGGACTGTGGGAGGAAACCGGAGCACCCGGAGGAAACCCACGCACACACAGGGAGGATGTGCAGACTCCGCACAGACAGTGACCCAAGCCAGAATCGAACCTGGGACCCTGGAGCTGTGAAGCAATTGTGCTATCCACAAGGCTACCGTGCTGCCCGTGTATGCCTTGACATCGCAAATTCACATCTAAATACTTCTTAAATGTTATGAGAGTCTCTGCCTCCACCATCCTTTCAGGCAGCGAGTTCCAGGCTCACACCACCCTCTGGGTAAAAAAGCTTTTCCTGACATCCCCTCTAAACCTCCTGTCCTTTACCTTAAATTTATGCCCCCTGGTCATTGACCCCTCCACCAAGGGGAAAAGTTTCTTCCTGTCTACTCAATCTATGCCCCTCATAATTATATACATCCCAATCGTGTTCCCCCTCAGTCTCCTCCACTCCAAGGAAAACAAGCCTAGTCTATCCAATCTCTCGTCATAGCTAAAACTCTCCAGCCCAGACAACATCCTTGTAAATCGCGTCTGCATGCTTTCGGATTCCTCATAAAACATGGATCTCAGGGCCTCACATAACATTCTAGCTGTGGCCTAAACAACGTTTTATACAGCTCCAGCAAAACCTCCCTGCTCTTAAACTGTGCGCTTCGGCTAATAAAGGCAAGTATACATAGATGATTTGGAGTTGGGGACCAAGGGTAATGTGTCCAAGTTTGCAGATGACACGAAGATGAATGGTAAAGCAAAAAGTGCAGAGGATACTGGAAGTCTGCAGAGGGATTTGGATAGTTTAAGTGAACGGACTAGGGTCTGACAGATGGAATACAATGTTGACAAAGGTGGTGTTATCCATTTTGGTAGGAATAACAGCAAAAGGTATTATTTAAATGATAAAATATTAAAATGCTGCTGTGCAGAGGGACCGGAGTCACAAAAAGTTGATTAACAGGTGATTAAGAAGGCGAATGGAGTTTTGTCCTTCATTGCGAGAGGGATGGAGTTTAAGACTAGGGAGGTTATGCTGCAACTGTATAAGGTGTTAGTGAGGCCACACCTGGAGTATTGTGTTCAATTTTGGTTTCCTTACCTGAGAAAGGACGTACTGGCACTGGAGGGTGTGCAGAGGAGATTCACTAGGTTAATCCCAGAGCTGAAGGGGTTGGATTATGAGGAGAGGTTGAGTAGACTGGTACTGTACTTGTTGGAATTTAGAAGGCTGTGGGGGAATCTTATAGAAACATATAAAATTATGAAGGGAATAGATAGGATCGATGCGGGAAGGCTGTTTCCACTGGCGGGTGAAAGCAGAACTAGGGGGCATAGCCTCAAAATAAGGGGAAGTAGATTTCGGACTGAATTTAGGAGGAACTTCTTCACCCAAAGGGTTGTGAATCTATGGAATTCCCTGCCCAGTGAAGCAGTTGAGGCTCCTTCATTAAATGTTTTCAAGGTAAAGATAGATATTTTTTTGAAGAATAAAAGGTTCTGATGTTTGGGCGGGAAAGTGGATCTGAGTCCACAAAAGATCAGCATGATCTCATTGAAGGGCTCGAAGGGCCAGATGGCCTACTCCTGCTCCTAGTTCTTATGTATATATATTACGTGCCTTCTTAACCACTTTATCTACCTGCTCTGCTACTTTAAGGCACACCAAGATTCCTCGGTGCTTCACAGGATCCTGCCATTTATCATGTATTCCGTTGCTTTGTTTGGCCTGCCCAAGTACATCACCTCACACTTATCCGGATTGAATTCCATTTGCCCATCTGACCAGCCCGTCTATATCCTCCTGTAATTTAAGGCTATCCCCCTCACTATTTACCATCCTACCAATTTTTGTATCATCTGTAAACTTGCTGATCAACCCTCCTACATTCAAGTCTAAATCATTTATAGATGGGCTGAATGGACGCTTTCTGCACTGGGGGGATTCTATGGGACCTCACTGGGCACAGGATTGCAGTCCGAAAAACACACCTTGACGATCACCCGCTGCTTCCCAGCACTCAGCCATTTCTGGATCCAATTTGCCAAATTTCCTTGGATCCCATCAGACCATCAGTCTGCCATGTGAGGCTTTATCAAAAGCCTCGTTGAAGTCCAAGTAGAGTACAAATGCATTGCCCTCTTCTACACACCTGGTCACCTCTTCGAAAAATTCAATTAAGTTCGTCAGACATGACCTCGCCTGAACAAAACCACACTGACTGTTCTTGATTAACTCCTGCATCTCCAAATACTGATTAATTCCTTAATTCTAAAGCTTTAATTCTGTCTCTCAGAATTGCTTCCAATAATTTCCCCACCACTGAGATTAGATTGACTGGCCTGTAGTTTCCTGGTTTAACCTTCCCTCCTCTTGAATAATGATCCTCCAGTCCTGCAGCACCTCTCCTATGACTAAAGAGGAGTAGAATATAGAAAAATACAGCACAGAACAGGCCCTTCGGCCCACGATGTTGTGCCGAACCTGTGTCCTAGATTAATCATAGATTATCACTGAATTTACAGTGCAGAAGGAGGCCATTCGGCCCATTGAGTCTGCACTGGCTCTTGGAAAGAGCACCCTACCCAACACCTCCACCCAACAGTAAGGGCAATTTTGGACACAAAGGGCAATTTATTATGGCCAGTCCACCAAACCTGCACATCTTTGGACTGTGGGAGGAAATCGGAGCACCCGGAGGAAACCCACGCAGACACGGGGAGGATGTGCAGACTCCGCACAGACAGTGACCCAAGCCTGAATCGAACCTGGGACCCTGGAGCTGTGAAGCAATTGTGCTATCCACAATGCTACCGTGCTGCCCTGAAGATCAAATAAATCTACACTATATCATTTTACCGTAATCCATGTACCTATCCAATAGCTGCTTGAAGGTCCCTAATGTTTCCGACTCAACTACTTCCACAGGCAGTGCATTCCATGCCCCCACTACTCTCTGGGTAAAGAACCTGCCTCTGACATCTCCCCCTGTATCTTCCACCACTCACCTTAAATTTATGTCCCCAACAAGAGGAGAGGCCACATTGGATATGGTTTTGGGTAATAAACCAGGCCAGGTGTTAGATTTGGAGGTAGGTGAGCACTTTGGGGACAGTGACCACAATTCGGTGACGTTTACATTAGTGATGGAAAGGGATAAGTATATCCCGCAGGGCAAGAGTTATAGCTGGGTGAAGGGCAATTATGATGCCATTAGACATGACTTGGGGGGGATAGGTTGGAGAAGTAGGCTGCAAGTGTTGGGCACACTGGATATGTGGAGCTTGTTTAAGGAACAGCTACTGCGTGTTCTTGATAAGTACGTACCGGTCAGGCAGGGAGGAAGGCGTTGAGCGAGGGAACCGTGGTTTACCAAAGAAGTGGAATCTCTTGTTAAGAGGAAGGAGGAGGCCTATGTGAAGATGAGGAGTGAAGTTTCAGTTGGGGCGCTTGATAGTTACAAGGTAGCGAGGAAGGATCTAAAGAGAGAGCCAAGACGAGCAAGGAGGGGACATGAGAAGTATTTGGCAGGTAGGATCAAGGAAAACCCAAAAGCTTTCTATAGGTATGTCAGGAATAAAAGAATGACTAGGGTAAGAGTAGGGCCAGTCAAGGACAGGGATGGGAAGTTGTGTGTGGAGTCTGAAGAGATAGGCGAGAGACGAAATGAATATTTTTCGTCAGTATTCACTCAGGAAAAAGAGAATGTTGTGGAGGAGAATGTTGAGACCCAGGCTATTAGAATAGATGGCATTGAGGTACGTAGGGAAGAGGTGTTGGCAATTCTGGACAGGCTGAAAATAGATAAGTCCCTGGGGCCTGATGGGATTTATCCTAGGATTCTCTGGGAAGCCAGGGAAGAGATTGCTGGGCCTTTGGCTTTGATTTTTATGTCATCATTGGCTACAGGAATAGTGCCAGAGGACTGGAGGATAGCAAATGTGGTCCCTTTGTTCAAGAAGGGGAGTAGAGACAACCCCGGCAACTATAGACCGGTGAGCCTCACGTCTGTTGTGGGTAAAGTCTTGGAGGGGATTATAAGAGACAAGATTTATAATCATCTAGATAGGAATAATATGATTAGGGATAGTCAGCATGGCTTTGTGAAGGGTAGGTCATGCCTCACAAACCTTATCGAGTTCTTTGAGAAGGTGACTGAACAGGTAGACGAGGGTAGAGCAGTTGATGTGATGTATATGGATTTCAGTAAAGCGTTTGATAAGGTTCCCCACGTATTGCAGAAAATACGGAGGCTGGGGATTGAGGGTGATTTAGAGATGTGGATCAGAAATTGGCTAGCTGAAAGAAGACAGAGGGTGGTGGTTGATGGGAAATGTTCAGAATGGAATTCAGTTACAAGTGGCGTACCACAAGGATCTGTTCTGGGGCCGTTGCTGTTTGTCATTTTTATCAATGACCTAGAGGAGGGCGCAGAAGGGTGGGTGAGTAAATTTGCAGACGACACTAAAGTCGGTGGTGTTGTCGACAGTGTGGAAGGATGTAGCAGGTTACTGTGGGACATAGATAAGCTGCAGAGCTGGGCTGAGAGGTGGCAAATGGAGTTTAATGTAGAGAAGTGTGAGGTGATTCACTTTGGAAGGAATAACAGGAATGCGGAATATTTGGCTAATGGTAAAGTTCTTGGAAGTGTGGATGAGCAGAGGGATCTAGGTGTCCATGTACATAGATCCCTGAAAGTTGCCACCCAGGTTGATAGGGTTGTGAAGAAGGCCTATGGAGTGTTGGCCTTTATTGGTAGAGGGATTGAGTTCCGGAGTCATGAGGTCATGTTGCAGCTGCACAAAACTCTGGTACGGCCGCATTTGGAGTATTGCGTACAGTTCTGGTCACCGAATTATAGGAAGGACGTGGAAGCTTTGGAGCGGGTGCAGAGGAGATTTACCAGGATGTTGACTGGTATGGAGGGAAAATCTTATGAGGAAAGGCTGATGGACTTGAGGTTGTTTTCGTTAGAGAGAAGAAGGTTAAGAGGAGACTTAATAGAGGCATACAAAATGATCAGGGGGTTAGACAGTGAGAGCCTTCTCCCGCGGATGGAAATGGCTAGCACGAGGGGACATAGCCTTAAACTGAGGGGTAATAGATATAGGACAGAGGTAGGTTCTTTACGCAAAGAGTGGTGAGGCCGTGGAATGCCCTACCTGCAACAGTAGTGAACTCGCCAACATTGAGGGCATTTCAAAGTTTATTGGATAAGCATATGGATGATAATGGCATTGTGTAGGTTAGATGGCTTTGTTTTTTGACTTATCATGTCGGTGCAACATCGTGGGCCGAACGGCCTGTACTGCGCTGTATCGTTCTATGTTCTAATAATGGTTTGTTCCACCCAGGGAAAAAGTCTCTGACTGTCTTCTCTATCTATTCCGCTGATCATCTTATAAACCTCTATCAAGTCGCCCCTCATCCTTCTCCGTTCTAATGAGAAAAGTCCTAGCACCCTCAACCTTTCCTCGTAAGACCTACTCTCCATTCCAGGCAACATCCTCGTAAATCCCCTTTGCACCTTTTCCAAAGCTTCCACATCCTTCCGAAAATGAGGCGACCAGAACTGTACACAGTACTCCAAATGTGGCCTTATCAAAGTTTTGTACAGCTGCATCATCACCTCACGGCTCTTAAATTCAATCCCTCTGTTAATGAACGCCAGCACACCATAGGCCTTCTTCACAACTCTATCCACTTGAGTGGCAACTTTCAAAGATGTGTGAACATAGACCCCAAGATCTCTCTGCTCCTCCACATTGCCAAGAACTCTACCGGTAACCCTGTATTCCGCATTCATATTTGTCCTTCCAAAATGGACAACCTCACACTTTTCAGGGTTAAACTCCATCTGCCACTTCTCAGCCCAGCTCTGCATCCTATCTATGTCTCTTTGCAGCCGACAACAGCCCTCCTCACTATCCACAACTCCAGCAATCTTCGTATCGTCTGCAAATTTACTGACCCACCCTTCAACTCCCTCATCTAAGTCATTAATGAAAATCACAAACAGCAGAGGACCCAGAACTGATCCCTGCGGTACGCCATTGGTAACTGGGATCCAGGCTGAATATTTGCCATCCACCACCACTCTCTGACTTCTATCGGATAGCCAGTTCGTTATCCAACTGGCCAAATTTCCACTATCCCATGCCTCCTTACTTTCTGCAGAAGCCTACCATGGGGAACCTTATCAAATGCCTTACTAAAATCCATGTACACTACATCCACTGCTTTACCTTCATCCACATGCTTGGTCACCTCCTCAAAGAATTCAATAAGACTTGTAAGGCAAGACCTACCCCTCACACATCCGTTCTGACTATCCCGAATCAAGCAGTGTCTTTCCAGATGCTCAGAAATCCTATCCTTCAATACCCTTTCCATGACTTTGCCTACCACCGAAGTAAGACTAACTGGCCTGTCATTCCCAGGGTTATCCCTAGTCCCTTTTTTGAACAGGGGCACGACATTCGCCACTCTCCAATCCCCTGGTACCACCCCTGTTGACAGTGAGGACGAAAAGATCATTGCCAACGGCTCTGCAATTTCATCTCTTGCTTCCCATAGAATCCTTGGATATATACCGTCAGGCCCGGGGGACTTGTCTATCCTCAAGTTTTTCAAAATGCTCAACACATCTTCCTTCCTAACAAGTATTTCCTCGCGCTTACCAGTCTGTTTCACACTGTCCTCTCCAACAATATGGCCCCTCTCATTTGTAAATACAGAAGAAAAGTACTCGTTCAAGACCTCTTCTATCTCTTCAGACTCAATACACAATCTCCCGCTACTGTCCTTGATCGGACCTACCCTCGCTCTAGTCATTCTCATATTTCTCACATATGTGTAAAAGGCCTTGGGGTTTTCCTTGATCCTACCCGCCAAAGATTGTTCATGCCCTCTCTTAGCTCTCCTAATCCCTTTCTTCAGTTCCCTCCTGGCTACCTTGTATCCCTCCAACGTCCTGTCTGAACCTTGTTTTCTCAGCCTTACACAAGTCTCCTTTTTCCTCTTAACAAGACATTCAACCTCTCTTGTCAACCATGGTTCCCTCACTCGAGCATCTCTTCCCTGCCTGACAGGGACATACATATGAAGGATACGTGGTACCTGTTCCTTGAACAAGTTCCACATTTCACTTGTGTCCTTCCCTGACAGCCTATGTTCCCAACTTATGCACTTCAATTCTTGTCTGACAGCATCGTATTTACCCTTCCCCCAATTGTAAACCTTGCCCTGTTGCACGCACCTATCCCTCTCCATTACTAAAGTGAAAGTCACAGAATTGTGGTCACTATCTCCAAAATGAAATGAAAATCGCTTATTGTCACGAGTAGGCTTCAATGAAGTTACTGTGAAAAGCCCCTAGTCGCCACATTCCAGCGCCTGTTCGGGGAGGCTGTTACGGGAATCGAACCGTGCTGCTGGCCTGCCTTGGTCTGCTTTCAAAGCCAGCGATTTAGCCCTGTGCTAAACAGCCCCTGCTCCCCCACTAACAAATCTATGACTTGCCCTGGTTCATTACCAAGTACTAAGTCCAATATTGCCCCTCCTCTGGTCGGACAATCTACAAACTGTGTTAGAAAAGCTTCCTGGACACACTGCACAAACACCACCCCATCCAAACCACTTGATCTAAAGAGTTTCCACTCAATGTTCGGGAAGTTAAAGTCACCCATGACTACTACCCTGTGACTTCCGCACCTTTCCAAAATCTGTTTCCCAATCTGTTCCTCCACATCTCTGCTACTATTGGGGGGCCTATAGAAAACTCCTAACAAGGTGACTGCTCCTTTCCCATTTCTGACTTCAACCCATACTACCTCAGTAGGCTGATACTCCTCGAACTGCCTTTCTGCAGCTGTTATACTATCTCTGATTAACAATGCCACCCCCCCACCTCTTTTACCACCCTCCCTAATCTTATTGAAACATCTATAACCAGGGACCTCCAACAACCATTTCTGCCCCTCTTCTATCCAAGTTTCCGTGATGGCCACCACATCGTAGTCCCAAGTACCGATCCATGCCTTAAGTTCACCCACCTTATTCCTGATGCTTCTTGCATTGAAGTATACACACTTCAACCCATCTCCGTGCCTGCAAGTACTCTCCTTTGTCAGTGTTCCCTTCCCCACTGCCTCATTACACGCTTTGGCATCCTGAATATCAGCTACCTTAGTTGCTGGACTACAAATCCGGTTCCCATTCCCCTGCCAAATTAGTTTAAACCCTCCCGAAGAGTACTAGAAAACCTCCCTCACAGGATATTGGTGCCCCTCTGGTTCAGATGCAACCCGTCCTGCTTGTACAGGTCCCACCTTCCCCAGAATGCGCTCCAATTATCCAAATACCTGAAGTCCTCCCTCCTACACCATTCCTGCAGCCACGTGTTCAGCTACACTCTCTCCCTATTCTTAGCCTCGCTATCACGTGGCACCGGCAACAAACCAGAGATGACAACTCTGTCTGTCCTGGCTTTTAACTTCCAGCCTAACTCCCTAAACTAGTTTATTACCTCCACACCCCTTTTCCTACCTACGTCTTTGGTACCAATGTGCACCACAACTTCTGGCTGCTCCCCCTCCCCCTTAAGGATCCTGAAGACACGATCCAAGACATCCCTGACCCTGGCACCCGGGAGGCAACATACCTTCCGGGAGTCTCGCTCGCGACCACAGAATCTCCTATCTATTCCCCTAACCATTGAATCTCCTACAACTATTGCTTTTCTATTCTCCCCCCTTCCCTTCGGAGCCCCAGAGCCAGACTCCGTGCCAGAGACCTGGCCGCTAGGGCCTTCCCCCGGTAGGTCATCCCCCCCAACAGCATCCAAAATGGTATACTTGTTTTGAAGGGGAACGGCCACGAGGGATCCCTGCACTGTTTGCCTGTTTTTTTTTTCCCCCCGACTGTAACCCATCTATTCTTGTCCTGTACCTTGGGTATGGTTACCTCCGTGTAACTCTTCTCTATCACCCCCTCTGCCTCCCGGATGATCCGAAGTTCATCCAGCTTCAGTTCCCTAACACGGTCTTTGAGGAGCTGGAGTTGGGTGCACTTCCCGCAGGTATAGTCAGCGGGGACACCGGTGGTATCACTCACCACCCACATCCTACAGGAGGAGCATGCAACTGGCCTAGCCTCCATCCCCTCTTACCTGACAGAATATAGCTGCCCTGTGGGCCAACTGGATCTCCGCCCTCCGACTCTGCTCCCAGTCAGCTGCACTCTCTGTAAACTCCTGGCTCCCTTCTCACTCTTTGCGGAAATGTAGGAAACAAAATGAAAGGAGCACCTTACTCCCTCCTCACCTCACTCCCTCAGTCGCCAAACTCTCACTATGGCACTCAAATGCACCAAATTCAGCACTCAGTGCAACCAAAGTCTGCACTGGAGGGGATCACTTTTATACTGTGAATCTCGCCTCTGAAAACTGGCCTAATCCAAGAAACTAATTAACAAGCTCCAGCTGCAAGTGCCTACAAGTAGAAGCTTTGTTTAAAGCTGATTGAAAATTCACCTTCTTCTAAACCAAACAGCATCTTTTAAGTTAATTAACTAAATTAAAGAAAGGAGTTGAAACTTATTGCCAGCATCCCTGCTATTTCCTCCCTTGCCTCACTCAACAGCCTGGGATACATTTCTTCTGATCCTGGAGATTTGTCTAGTTTTAAGCTTCCCAGGCCACTCAAAACGTCCTCTCTATGTTCATTTCTTTAATTTTATCTAGGATTCACTGAAATTATTGGTTCCAGCCTTTTTCTTTATTGGAACATGATGGCCCTGTACTCGCTGTTTGGCCATTCGCACCAATAAAAAAAGATGAGGATTAAAAGGAACCACACAGCAATCAGACCCAAGTTTCATGGCAGCCATTGCTATCCCAGAGCTTGTGGTCCCAAAGACTTTTCTTGCTATCTCCACAGTTTGGAAGCCCTGCTATAAGTAACAAAACATGAATATTACTGCGCAATTGTATGAATTAGCTCCAGATATGTTTCTAAAAATTAAGATTTGTTTGTGATGCAAAGACATTTCAATGATCAACCAGGTGTTAAGTTGGCCAAGCAACATAGGTATCATAAAAACATACCTCTTATCTGAACAATCTTTTGTTTTTTCCTACGTCCGTGAATGTTCACTACATTGCAGATATAGATGCCAGAATCGTTGTGGTTGAGTGGTCGGTTGAAAGTGAGAGTATCATTTTCAATCTGCAAATCCTCTGGTAACTGTTCCTCCAATCTAGATGATTAAAAAGATAATGAAATGAAATGAAAAATGAAATGAAAATCGCTTATTGTCACAATGAAGTTGTGAGAAGGCTTCAATGAAGTTACTGTGAAAAGCCCCTAGTCACCACATTCTGGCGCCTGTTCGGGGAGGCTGGTACGGAAATTGAACCGTGCTGCTGGCCTGCCTTGGTCTGCTTTAAAAGCCAGCTATTTAGCCCAGTGTGCGAAACCAGCCCCATTGGGCATATATATTTTTCAAAACATCAAAATTATAAATCTTCCAACAAGCCATTTCAGAAAGAGCTAATGCAGTTTAAAAATGATAGCGTTATACTACACAAGCTGCCAATCAGCAACAAGTGCCTGTCACTCACACTCTATGGATCAACAATGCCTCACAACAGATGGGGAAATGTGTTCAGCTTAATCTGCTGCTTCCCCTGTTTCTCTAGCCATTGAACCAAATTTTCCTCAAGGACCTTTTATTGTGGTAAAGTCAGTGTAAAAGGTAGAGATAAAAGAGTCATTAAAATGTATACAGAAGACTTTCCGAGTCAATGTGCAGAAAGCCCAACAACAGTACCGGATTGGGCTTCAGGGCATAAAGCGGGGCAGGTGCAAGATGCATAAGTTGGGCAGCACTTTAATGGTAGTAAGCATAATTTTGTTTGAGTGAGCATGGGTGTGGAAAACTATAAAGGTAGACCAAGTGTAGAAATCTGAAATTGAGAAAGGACAATTTACTAAGCTGAGATGTGACTTGGCATAAGTGTATTATAAACAGCAATTTGAAGGTAAATTAGTGTCAGGGCAGTAGAAGGTGTAACGGATGAGGAGAGAGAACTGATGAAATCTCTGTTCCCTTCCCTACTGTCCACAATCAGTGAGCATGGGATGAGGAGCAGTGATGAGGAGCATGTTTCTTAACCTCTGGATGTGTGGACAATTTGAAAAACCAGCAGCAAATCTTTTTGTGGGTTCAAATGAAGAGGATTGTTTATTTGCACTCACCCATAAATATAACGCTATGGTACTCACGCTCACACATACAAAAATACAGTCAAGGAAAGTACAGTTGAAGAGTACAGTGTGCTTTTACAATTTATAAATAAAAGGAATAGTTCATACTTCATGTGATTGCCCTGTCCTGAAAAACACTTATTAGTCCTGATGAAAAAGAAGTCTGCGCTCCTGAAGCATAGTTTAGGTTAGCTAGAGTCACATGCCAAAGTTGTTTTCAGGATTCTCTCGAGGAGGTGGTATTTGTACAGGTCAGAATGTGAGTTGCTTATTTACTGGTGGGCCGAAAAGGAGCAGGCCTTGCAATGTGACAATCTCCGGTTCTTAAGGTATAGATGTTACTGTCCTTTCAGCTGCTGCTGTGTCTTTCTGTCGACCATACTTGAAGGTTACAAAGGAACAAACATGGCTGCCTTACCATGGGACTCCTCTTTCAGTTCCTGTGCCAAATATGATGGCGGTCTTGTTATGATTTGCCACAACCTGGTTTATTTTTTAAGTCATTCATTCTGAAGGGGATTGAGACAACCTCCATTTTTGTTTCATTCAATTCTGGAAAGTCTTTTGGATGGTGCCACAGTATGGATGGTTGACACCTCCTAGTGTGGAATGTATTATTTTGTCTGTGAGACAGGGAGGCGATTTTTGAATACACAGGTTAAATAACCTTCAGCAGCCATCTTTTGCAGCATTTACTGTCCTTTTTTAAAGAATATTCAGATCCAAAAGATTCTACACTGAGTAAAGCTCATATTTTAAAAGTCATTAATATGGAATGCCTTTACTGGGCATGACAGAGGCATTGAAGGAGGCAGAAAGTTCGGAACAAATGTGTTCCCAACAAGTAAAAAAAGGTGGGACTCCAAAATTTAGACTCCACTAATTTCAAAGAGCACAACACTGTAGGATATGAAAAAGAAAACTTGTGTCACACACCAAGTGGTCAATACTGCAGAAAACCCAGGAGTATAAAAGTGCAGGGATGAAATTAAAGCGGAAAACAAAAAGTAATGAAAACATATTAGCAAGTAAAATCAAGGAACTCAAATATATTTTGTAAATATATGGGGAAGACCTTTTTTTTTTTATACAGAGGGTAGTGGGAGTCTGCAATTTAACCCATTTAAAAATTACCGTTTGTGCTGTAAGATGCAGGGCTATGGATTGTGTGCAGGAAGGTGGGATTAGGAAGGGCACCTGGTGTCCTCGGGCTGGCATGGATAATATGGGCCGAATGGCCTCCTTCAGTGCTGTAACTTTTCTATGATTCCATTCTATGAAGAGCAAGGTGATAGTGAAGGAAATCGTTGGGTCAATTAGAGACAAAAATAGCTATGTGTGCAGAGGTGGAAGATTTAGCAAGAATTCTGAATTCACACTTTTTTTCCACAGAAGACAGAATGATCTATGCATAAGTTGACCATCGAAGCCTCCGGAAATCCTTCTAAGAACAGCAATCGACGTATACATAAATGTAAACCGCTGGTGTGGGTATGGTTGCCATTTTGAAATGTGAAAGAAAAAGCTGGTAATGCATATTAAATTAATGTGACACACTTAATTGAATGAATAGGAATTAATTGTATAGTTGTATAAAGATACTTTTAACCACAATCAAAGTGTTTTAAAACCATCAAATTCATTGTCTTCAGCATCTGACACAGATAATTTACAGAGTTGAGAATCCCACTCTGGATCAGATTTGACACTTTTGTTTTTTGAATTGTCCCAACAACAAATCATTTTCCTCTCCATCTATTGAACGGACTTTCTGCATTTTCTGAACGATCAGAGGACACTTGGTGCACTTGCATCACACAATTTGATAATGAAACCACACAAAATATCAAGTGTGCAGTGTGCATATTTCCACTCTTTGTGAAGGCCTTTGCTCCATCAACCACCCACCGCCTCCATTCAGCACAAACATTACCCTTGAATGACTTGTTAAGGCACACATCCAAAGGTTGAACTACTGATGTTAAACCCCCAGTATAACTGCAATTTGGGTGTTATTTCTTCGCAGACATCTCTTGATCTCATCAGTTATATGGAATGTGAACCTGTCCCACTCTAATAAGCTGCATTCTTTATATAGGCCACCAGGATGTCGATTTCACACATTCTCAATGCTTGGATTCACATCTTGAAAAATAACTAGCAAATAAAATAACGTCCTATCTTTCCTTTCCTTTTTAATTTCATCCTCTACTTTCCATATTCCTCCAAGGTTGCGACAGTTTTGAACTCTTCGTTTCTGACATAAGTTTTCCCTTTTTCCTTATCCTTCAATTTTGTCATGGCCATCCACCATATCCATTGCAGGACACCTGATGTTTGGCATGGTTTTACATCTGAAAATTATCATTCGCTTTAATTTTGCTCCATCAGCCATGCAGGCTTGTACCTTGTGAATCTTGATTTCTCATGTCTTATGAATTTCACTAGAAAGTTTTGAACCTTTCCACTTTATAGTTTGACTGCTGGGTGCATTGAACTTCATCAGTGTTGCCGATGTGACTTAATGGACACTGCGTTTTGCCACAGAATAGAATTATAGAATTTCTACAGTGCAGAAGAAGGCTATTTGGCTCATCGAGTCTGCACTGACCCTTCGACCCTATATTGCCTGGGATAGTGCTTGGGGCTTGGATGGGGCAAAGTTTGTAAGATGTATCCAGGAAGGCTTCTTGATGCAATATGTAGATAGTCCAACTAGGAAAGGGGCAGTATTGGACCTGATATTGGGCAATGAGCCTAAATAGGTGGTTGAGGTTTCAGTAGGGGAATATTTTGGGAGTAGTGACCACAACGCCGTACGTTTTAGGGTACTTTTGGATAGGGATGAAGGCAGGGTTACGGTGCCAAACTGGGGAAAGGCAAATTACGTTAACATGAGACAGGAATTGAAGAATTTGGATTGGATGCGGCTGACGGATGGTAAATCAACATCGGACATGTGGGAGTTAGGATTCAGGAAAGTCACGGGCGGGATTCTCTCAGCCCGGGGCCGGGCCGGAGAATCCCCGCGGCCGGCGCAAATTGCGCCACCCCGCCGGCACACGATTCTTCGTGTGGTTAGCACGGCACTGGGCCCCCCCCCCCGCCAATTCTCGGCCCAGGATGTGCCGAGTGGCCGTCGTAAAAAAAACGGAGTCTCGCCGGTGCCATCCACACCTGCTCTCAGCCGGCGGGAACTCTGCGTGGAAGGGTCGGGGGGGGCGGCCTGTGTGTGTGTGTGTGTGGGGCGGGGGGGGGGTCCGACCCCTGAGTGGGGGGGGGGGGGCTCCGATGTGGCCTGGCCCGTGATCTGGGCCCATCGATCGGCGGCCGGCCTATCTGGCTGGGGGCCCTCCTTTCTTCCGCGCGGCCCCTGCGCCATGTTGCGTAGGGGCTGGTGCGTTGAAGGGAGCCACTGCGCATGCGTGCGTTGGTGCCGGTGCCACTGCGCACGCGTGGACCCCGCGGCGTGAACCGCTCCAGTGCCGTGCTGGCCCTCTGTCGGGGCCAGAATTGCTTATCCTGAGGCCGTGTTGACGCCGATGAGAAATGTGACGGCGTTTCCGACGGCGTCAATACAGCCTCATGATCACAGAATCATGCCCCACATTCCCGAGAGATCAAAGGATAAGTATGGGAAGTTTAGGGAGCCTTGGATGATGACGGGTATTGTGAACCTCAAAAAAAAGGAAAAATTAGGCTTTTGTACGGTCGAGAAGGTTGGGGACAATCAAAACCCTTGGAGCATAAAGAAAGTAATAATTTATTATTGACAACCCAATGCGCTTTGCAAACCTGCCTGTCAAAAAGCATTACATGCTTATTGAAACTAAATCCATTGATCAACTTAATCCGAGACAGCCTTTGCTTCTCTGGCCACAATATGCCGTGCCAATTCTGCTCGTGGCCTTCAGATGCTGTGAGCCTTTCTGGGTCATTGGGCTGTAGACTAATGAGAGCTGGCAAATGCGGCCACACTTGAGACTCGTTCAAATCTAGAGCTGAGAACCAAACACTCCGTAGGCCCCATCATTTCCATCTGGCACAGACCCAACTCATCCCACAGAGGCCAACTGGCTATCTGGAAATTTTCCAGACTGTCTCCCCACCATCACAATCCTCCAATCCTATTACAGTGATAAATACGCTTCAAAAGTGCTTCAGCAAAGCTTGTTGATCGTGAGAAGTGCTATATAAACATAAATCTACTTTTTTCCCCCAAACATCCCTTTCTTTTGTGCGGATGCTTTTCCAATCACAGCTTACCTTTTCCTGTTTTTCTCCAATTTCCGGCAATTTTGTGTTCGGTTTTGATGCACACCTCTTGTCCCCACCACTCGGGTTTACTGCAGCAAGCAGCATGTTTATTCACAGAATATTACAAATAGCTGCATGGTCATGGACGTGCATGCATGGATGTTCGAGGGAAAATTGGCCTTCCCTTCAAAATGTATCTTCATCGCCTCTTTCCAGGTAAAACCCCTTGATTTTCCCTTGAAAAATCCTCTTGGGCAGCAGGATAGCCCAGTTTTTTAAATATCTCCCATTTGAAAACTACCCCTTTCCCATCTAAAGTTCTTAAATGTATTGCGCTGGTCAAGGAGACACAGCCTGAGTGAGTGAGACACAGTGAGAATTTGGTAATTTGGTGCAGTGAGGTAACCAGGAAAGGTAAGTGGCTCATCTAATTGTGCTGTTGTACAGTTAAAAGTGCAGTGTAGATTAGTGTCTGATTGGCTGAAGCTGCCCCCACCCTAATTGCTGAGAGGCAGTTATCTGGCAGTCACCTGAGGCCTGTTAAGGGGCACAAAGGTACACATTGTATTCTTCTATTTGAAGTTTTAGTGTGTGTCATCCTAAAGTCTGTAAAAAGACAGACAGAAAGCACACTTAGTAAGCGATGCGCAGGTCAAAGGGACACAGCCTGAGTGAGTGAGACACAGACAGAGTGAGAATTTGGTAATTTGGTGCAGTGAGGTAACTCGGTGAAGAGTGGGAGAAGGTGCTTTTTCCCGACTGTTTTGTTCTCTCTCTTTCTTCGGGCCTAATTTTGGGAGCCGTTTGGAGGAGGAGAAGCTGTCTCTGAGAGTATAAAAACGGTAACTTCCTGTTTTATAGTTTTTTTTCTTCCAAAAGTGACGTCAGAGGGAAGCTGTGATCTGATCGGTTGATAGCAAATCTGCCCCAAATTTTTAAAAAAAGACACAGCTAAACTCGTAAACTTAAATTAAACTAATTAATTAATTAGTGATGGCTGGCCAGGTGATGTGCTTGAGCTGCTTGATGTGGAAGCAGGCAGATCCCATTGCGAGCTGCAGCGACCACATCTGCAGTAAGTGTTGGCTGCTCGAAGAGCTCTGGCTCAGAGTTGATGAGCTGGAGTCTGAGCTTCAAACACTGAGGCACATCCGGGAGGGGGAGACTTACCTGGACACTGTGTTTCAGGAGGCAGTCACACCTGTCAGAATAAGTAGTTTAAATCCTGCCAGTGGCCAGGGACAGCAGGGTGTGACTGCAAGTCAGGCAGGTAAACGGAACCAGCAGTCAGGAACTCAGGAGCCTCAGTCCTTGACCCTGTCCAACAGGTATGAGGCACTTGCTCCCTGTGTGGATGGCGAACAGGGCTGCAGGAGCAGGATAAAGAGTTCCACATGGTATGTTGCCTGCCCGGTGCTAGGGTGCGGGACATCCCTGACCGGCTTGAAAGGATACTGGAGAAGGAGGGGGAGGATCCAATTGTTGTGGTCCATGTTGGTACCAACAACATAGGCAAGTCTAGAAAAGAGGACCCGCTTAGAGATTATAAAGAGCTAGGATTCAAATTAAAAAACAGGTCCTCAAGGGTCATAATCTCCGTATTACTGCCCGAGCCACGTGCAAATTGGCATAGGGAGGCAAGAATAAGGGAAGTTAACACGTGGCTGAAAGAGTGGTGTGGGAAAGCGGGGTTCCTTTTCATGGGACACTGGCATCAGTTTTGGGACAGGGGGGACCTATATCGTTGGGATGGTCTCCACCTGAACCGAGCTGGGACCAGTGTTCTGGCGAAAAGAGTAAATAGGGTGGTCAATAGGACTTTGAACTAGAGATTGGGGGGGGGGGGAAGGGAAAGTCAGGGAACCAAGAGGTGAAGTAATCAGTGTGAAGCGTAGCTGCTTAGGAATACAAAAAAGCATGAAAAGACAGAACTCAGGAGAGGTTACGATAGTCCCCATCCCACAAAATATGACACAGTGTATGGAAAGGCTCAGTAAACCAAGGTCCACCACACTAAAACAAAAAGGGACCAACCACCGAACCACACTGACGACCCCGATTTTGTCCCCACACAACTAGACACCAATTATTGGCACCGTGACAACTCATACCGCCTCGCCCGCAACAACGAGAGCAACCCCAACTCACACCATGCAGCCCTTTCAGCCCTAATCCACTCCAGAATTTGGCACCTGGGAGAAGAGGAGGACCTTGGGTCTGACTCCCAAACCGCCAACCCCTTTGCGACCCTGTTCACAACCGAGAACTCAGGTGTCCAGATGATGTTTTAAAGGAACCGCTTGGGAGAAGTGTTGTCCTTTCTGATGGAACCTGCAGAATGTTTTATGTTGTTTCTAAGTTTGTTAAATGTTGTATGTCCGACAGGAGAATTTTTTCTCACTGCCCCACGCCTATTTGGCCGAAACCTCTGAGGACTTGCCTACAGAGACTCACCAGTTCAGCAGAAACCTCTGAGAGCTTGTCTGCAGAGACTGGTTACGCAACCAGACGCCCGTTCGTAACTGCCCTTCTGGTTCGAACGTTGGAACCACTACGGCAGCCCCACCAGGATGACTACATTTTTTGCCCGTTCTTGTCGGTTGCTCAGGCAGTGGAGAAACGGCTTGAGACCCACCATGCCTGGGAACTCCCCCGCTGGTCAACTACGCTCGGGTAGGAGAGATACGGCATTGGTAACCGTCCTACCCGGGGACTCCATCCAACTCTTACCCTTACGCACCTCATTTTGGCATTTTTCAGTTCAAAACGTTTTGTTTGTTTAGGTAACCTTTAGGTTGCCGGCCATCTGCTATTTACATCCTGGAACATTCGGATGCTAAATCAGCACTGGTTCATCATTGGGAAGTGTGTCTTCTCCTAAAATTTGTTTTTTTTTTAAAAAATGAGGGAGTCACACATAGTGACCAATTATAAAGGGAGTAATTGGCACTACAGGACAGACACACTAGCGTACAAGATATTAAACAAAGATAGTTACAGACACTATGCTTGTTTCTACAGAACTCCAGAACCGGAGAAAACAAAGAAAGAAAAGGAAAGGGGCAGCACGGTAGCACAAGTGATTAGCACTGTGGCTTCACAGCGCCAGGGTCCCAGGTTCGATTCCCCGCTGGGTCACTGTCTGTGCGGAGTTTGCACGTTCTCCCCGTGTCCGCGTGGGTTTCCTCCGGGTGCTCCGGTTTCCTCCCACAGTCCAAAGACGTGCAGGTTAGGTGGATTGGCCATGCTAAATTACCCGTAGTGTCCATAAGGGTTGGGAGGGGTTATTGGGTTGCGGGGATAAGGTGGAAGTAAGGGATTAATGTGGGTCGGTGCAGACTCGATGGGCCGAATGGCCTCCTTCTGCACTGTATGTTCTATGTAATCTATGTAATCTATGTAAGCCATGAGGACTTCCTTCATATGGATCAACATAATGTTTATGGACTTTTGGTTGCGTGTGAACGCAAACCCCATGACTTCAAGACCCCCAGCCGTTAATGTTTCACTTTCCCGCAGTACCCAGAGCCCAGTCACCAGCGACACTACATCATCTTGGTGTGCCAGGTTCATAACCTGGTACTCCCTTGTCCAATGTGATCGAAACACTACTAGCGTTGGCGATACTCTGCTGCATCGTGCAGACTATGCATCTACGGAAATGGAGGAGAGCCCCGGTATGTTCGGTTACGACCAGACCCCCGCGATCTATAATAAAGTACATTCACTTGCGTTAATTGTTATTGTAAATAAAGAACTGTAAATAACTTTTTCATGAGAAAATTGTATGATCCTGAGCTTGACTGCCAAGCCAGGAAAGACTGTATGAAATGCTATGATTTTGTTGTATGATTGAGGAAGGTAGGATAATGGAATGTTTAAGTGAGTGTAGTATATTAAGAATAAGTTAGAGGTTCCCAGTTTATTGTTTTGTAATGCATGTCCCTGTCTGACATAGCGCCATTAGAATTGTTAGTTAAAATTTTTTTGCATAGCTATGGTCAGTGCAGAGGCCATGAAGGAAGTGCACCCCCCCCCCCCCCACCCCCAGGTCAGGGAATGGAAAGCAACATAATGATGTGATCCTTCACACTTCGCGTTAGGATCACAAGGAGGGCGTGTAGCCAGTTAAAATGGCTAATTCCCGATTTAGAATGGCGAACCCCGATTTAAAATGGCGAACGGAAAAGGCTGATGGAAAAATCAGCCAACAGGACTAAAACAAGCAGCTACAGGTAAACTGTGTATTCACCTCTGGGAAGGCCAGACAAGATGGATACCTGTAGCCATCAGCACAACAAAACACCAGCCATCTGAATACTAATGAGCAATCCCGGGAACAATGTGCAACAATTTAGACACACAAAGCCAACCCAGACTCTTCGGCGCCAACAGGAGCCTACACAAAGGGAGGTGAACGATCACCCCAAGACGGCCCATCGATCAAGGAATCGCTCCAGCATTGGAGAATATCGAACCAAGTGATTGGGTCAAAGTCCAATCACTTGGAACCAGGTAAAGGGTCCGCCCCAAAATGCGGGAAGCCCCTGGGGACTATAAGAATAGAGTGCAAGTTCAAATCGCCCCTTCTGCTACCCCTTCTGCATCCTTCTCCTCTCTGCCACCATTCTGCAACCCCTTCTGCTGACCTTCTGCAACAGCCGCTCAAATCCTAAGTCTTACTTCAACGCTCGCTACGAGATAGGCGCTCCTAGCTATCGATCTGTACCAGCTTCGAATCCCGCAGACTCAGAACCCAAACGAAAGGCCATTCGTTTCCCTGACCTGGTGGGCCATTTCCAAGTTAAGTATTGGCCTGTTAGTTGTAGGAAGTAGCTTAGAAGTAGAATTTATGCATGAGTATTGATTACTGTATATAATAAATGTGCGTTGACTTAACTCTTACGAAGCGGTGTGTTGGATTATTGATCATTACTCGGACTTGAACCACGTGGCGGTATCAGAAAGATATCTGGCGACTCAAGAGCAAAGGTGATAGAACAGAGCAATTAAACTGAGGCTAAAGTCAGCAGCAACAATATACAGTGAATAGAACATAGAACGATACAGTGCAGAACAGGCCCTTCGGCCCACGATGTTGCACCGATATGGGAAGTCAAAAAAAACAAAAGCCATCTAACCTACACCATGCCATTATCATCCATATGCTTATCCAATAAACTTTTAAATGCCCTCAATGTTGGTGAGTTCACTACTGTTGCAGGGAGGGCATTCCACGGCCTCACCACTCTTTGCGTAAAGAACCTACCTCTGACCTCTGTCCTATATCTATTACCCATCAGTTTAAGGCTATGTCCCCTCGTGCTAGCCATTTCCATCCGCGGGAGAAGGCTCTCACTGTCCACCCTATCTAACCCCCTGATCATTTTGTATGCCTCTATTAAGTCTCCTCTTAACCTTCTTCTCTCTAACGAAAACAACCTCAAGTCCATCAGCCTTTCCTCATAAGATTTTCCCTCCATACCAGGCAACATCCTGGTAAATCTTCTCTGCACCCGTTCCAAAGCTCCCACGTCTTTCCTATAATGAGGTGACCGGAACTGTATGCAATACTCCAAATGCGGCTGTACCAGAGTTTTGTACAGCTGCAACATGACATCATGACTCCGGAACTCAATCCCTCTACCAATAAAGGCCAACACACCATAGGCTTTCTTCACAACCCTATCAATCTGGGTGGCAACTTTCAGGGATCTATGTACATGGACACCGAGATCCCTCTGCTCATCCACACTTCCAAGAATTTTACCATTAGCCAAATATTCCGCATTCCTGTTATTCCTTCCAAAGTGAATCACCTCACACTTCTCTACATTAAACTCCATTTGCCACCTCTCAACCCAGCTCTGCAGCTTATCTATGTCCCTTTGTAACCTGCAACATCCTTCCGCACTGTCGACAACACCACCGACTTTAGTGTTGTCTGCAAATTTACTCACCCACCCTTCTGCGCCCTCCTCTAGGTTATTTATAAAAATTACAAACAGCAACGGCCCCAGAACAGATCCTTGTGGTACGCCACTTGTAACTGAACTCCATTCTGAACATTTCCCATCAACCACCACCCTCTGTCTTCTTTCAGCTAGCCAATTTCTGATCCACATCTCTAAATGACCCTCAATCCCCAGCCTCCGTATTTTCTGCAATAGCCTACCGTGGGGAACCTTATCAAACGCTTTACTGAAATCCATATACACCACATCAACTGCTCTACCCTCGTGTACCTGTTCAGTCACCTTCTCAAAGAACTCGATAAGGCTTGTGAGGCATGACCTACCCTTCACAAAGCCATGCTGACTATCCTTAATCATATTATTCCTATCTAGATGATTATAAATCTTGTCTCTTATAATCCCCTCCAAGACTTGACCCACAACAGACGTGAGGCTCACCGGTCTATAGTTGCCGGGGTTGTCTCTACTCCCCTTCTTGAACAAAGGAACCACATTTGCGATCCTCCAGTCCTCTGGCACTATTCCTGTAGCCAATGATGACATAAAAATCAAAGCCAAAGGCTCAGCAATCTCTTCCCTGGCTTCCCAGAGAATCCTAGGATAAATCCCATCGGGCCCCGGGGACTTATCTATTTTCAGCCTGTCTAGAATTGCCAACACCTCTTCCCTACGTACCTCAATGCCATCTATTCTAATAGCCTGGGTCTCAGCATTCTCCTCCACAACATTCTCTTTTTCTTGAGTGAATACTGATGAAAAATATTCATTTAGTATCTCGCATATCTCTTCAGACTCCACACACAACTTCCCATCCCTGTCCTTGACTGGCCCTACTCTTACCCTAGTCATTCTTTTATTCCTGACATACCTATAGAAAGCTTTTGGGTTTTCCTTGATCCTACCTGCCAAATACTTCTCATGTCCCCTCCTTGCTCGTCTTAGCTCGCTCTTTAGATCCTTCCTCGCTACCTTGTAACTATCAAGCGCCCCAACTGAAACTTCACACCTCATCTTCACATAGGCCTCCTTCTTCCTCTTAAACAAGAGATTCCACTTCTTTGGTAAACCACGGTTCCCTCGCTCGACACCTTACTCCCTGCCTGACCGGTACGCACTTATCAAGAACATGCAGTAGCTGTTCCTTGAACAAGCTCCACATATCCAGTATGCCCAACACTTGCAGCCTACTTCTCCAACCTACCCCTCCCAAGTCATGTCTAATGGCATCATAATTGCCCTTCACCCAGCTATAACTCTTGCCCTGCGGGGTATACTTATCCCTTTCCATCACTAATGTAAACGTCACCGAATTGTGGTCACTGTCCCCAAAGTGCTCACCTACCTCCAAATCTAACGCCTGGCCTGGTTCATTACCCAAAACCAAATCCAACGTGGCCTCGCCTCTTGTTGGCCTGTCAACATATTGTGTCAGGAAACCCTCCTGCACACATTGAACAAAAAATGACCCATCTAATGTACTCGAACTATATCTTTTCCAGTCAATATTTGGAAAGTTAAAGTCTCCCATAATAACTACCCTGTTACTTTCGCTCTTATCCAGAATCATCTTCGCCATCCTTTCCTCTACATCCCTAGAACTATTTGGAGGCCTACAGAAAGCTCCCAACAGGGTGACCTCTCCTTTCCTGTTTCTAACCTCAGCCCATACTACCTCGGAAGAAGAGTCCCCATCTAGCATCCTCTCCGCCACCGTAATACTGTTCTTGACTAGCAGCGCCACACCGCCTCCTCTTTTGCCTCCTTCTCTGAGCTTACTAAAACACCTAAACCCCGGAACCTGCAACAACCATTCCTGTCCCTGCTCGATCCATGTTTCCGAAATGGCCACTACATCGAAGTCCCAGGTACCAACCCATGCTGCCAGTTCCCCTACCTTATTTTGTATACTCCTGGCATTGAAGTAGACACACTTCAAACCACCTACCTGAACACTGGCCCCCACCTGCGAAGTCAAAGAACAAACAAAGAACAAAGAAATGTACAGCACAGGAACAGGCCCTTCGGCCCTCCAAGCCCGTGCCGACCATGCTGCCCGACTAAACGACAATCTTCGACACTTCCTGGGTCCGTATCCCTCTATTCCCATCCTATTCATGTATTTGTCAAGATGCCCCTTAAATGTCACTATCGTCCCTGCTTCCACCACGTCCTCCGGTAGCGAGTTCCAGGCACCCACTACCCTCTGCGTAAAAAACTTGCCTCGTACATTTACTCTAAACCTTGCCCCTCTCACCTTAAACCTATGCCCCCTAGTACTTGACCCCTCTACCCTGGGGAAAAGCCTCTGACTATCCACTCTGTCTATGCCCCTCATAATTTTGTAGACCTCTATCAGGTCTCCCCATAACCTCCTTTGGTCCAGTGAGAACAAACCAAGTTTATTCAACCGCTCCTCATAGCTAATGCCCTCCATACCAGGCAACATTCTGGTAAATCTCTTCTGCACCCTCTCTAAAGCCTCCACATCCTTCTGGTAGTGTGGCGACCAGAATTGAACACTATACTCCAAGTGTGGCCTAACTAAGGTTCTATACAGCTGCAACATGACTTGCCAATTCTTATACTCAATGCCCCGGCCAATGAAGGCAAGCATGCCGTATGCCTTCTTGACTAACTTCTCCACCTGTGTTGCCCCTTTCAATGACCTGTGGGCCTGTACTCCTAGATCTCTTTGACTTTCAATACTCTTGAGGGTTCTACCATTCACTGTATATTCCCTACCTGCATTGAACCTTCCAAAATGCATTACCTCACATTTGTCCGGATTAAACTCCATCTGCCATCTCTCCGCCCAAGTCTCCAAACAATCTAAATCCTGCTGTATCCTCCGACAGTCCTCATCGCTATCCGCAATTCCACCAACCTTTGTGTCGTCTGCAAACTTACTAATCAGACCAGTTACATTTTCCTCCAAATCATTTATATATACTACAAAGAGCAAAGGTCCCAGCACTGATCCCTGTGGAACACCACTGGTCACAGCCCTCCAATGAGAAAAGCATCCTTCCATTGCTACTCTCTGCCTTCTATGGCCTAGCCAGTTCTGTATCCACCTTGCCAGCTCACCCCTGATCCCGTGTGACTTCACCTTTTGTACTAGTCTACCATGAGGGACCTTGTCAAAGGCCTTACTGAAGTCCATATAGACAACATCCACTGCCCTACCTGCATCAATCATCTTAGTGACCTCCTCGAAAAACTCTATCAAGTTAGTGAGACACGACCTCCCCTTCACAAAACCATGCTGCCTCGCACTAATACGTCCATTTGCTTCCAAATGGGAGTAGATCCTGTCTCGAAGAATTCTCTCCAGTAATTCCCCTACCACTGAAGTAAGGCTCACCGGCCTGTAGTTCCCGGGATTATCCTTGCTACCCTTCTTAAACAGAGGAACAACATTGGTTATTCTCCACTCCTCCGGGACATCCCCTGAAGACAGCGAGGATCCAAAGATTTCAAATCTGTGCTCCTGACCTTTATACTCTCAATCTCCCGTACCCTAAAACTACAATCCAGGTTCCCATGCCCCTGCTGCATTAGTTTAAACCCCCCCAAAGAGCACTAACAAATCTCCCCCCCAGGATATTTGTGCCCCTCAGGTTCAGATGTAGACCACCCTGTCTGTAGAGGTCCCACCTTCCCCAGAAAGAGCCCCAGTTATCCAGAAATCTGAATCCCTCCCGCCTGCACCATCCCTGTAGCCACGTGTTTAATTGCTCTCTCTCCCTATTCCTCATCTCATTATCACGTGGCACGGGCAACAACCCAGAGATAACAACTCTGTTTGTTCTCGTTCTGAGCTTCCATCCTAGCTCCCTGAAAGCCTGCCTGACATCCTTGTCCTCTTTCCTACCTATGTCATTAGTGCCAATGTGGACCACGACTTGGGGCTGCTCCCCCTCCCCCTTAAGGACCCGGAAAACACGATCCGAGACATCATGTACCCTTGCACCTTGGAGGCAACATACCAAACGTGAGTCTCTCTCGCTCCCACAAAATCTCCTATCTGTGCCCCTGACTATCGAGTCCCCAATTACTAATGCTCTGCTCCTCTCCCCCTTCCCTTCTGAGCAACAGGAACAGAGACCCGTACCCCATGACTTACCCCTGGTAAGTCCCCCCCCCCACAAGTATCATAAGAACATAAGAACTAGGAGCAGGAGTAGGCCATCTGGCCGCTCGAGCCTGCTCCACCATTCAATGAGATCATGGCTGATCTTTTGTGGACTCAGCTCCACTTTTCGGCCCGAACACCATAACCCTTAATCCCTTTATTCTTCAAAAAACGATCTATCTTTATCTTAAAAACATTTAATGAAGGAGCCTCTACTGCTTCACTGGGTAAGGAATTCCATAGATTCACAACCATTTGGGTGAAGAGGTTCCTCCTAAACTCAGTCCTAAATCTACTTCCCCTTATTTTGAGGCTATGCCCCCTAGTTCTGCTTTCACCCACCAGTGGAAACAACCTGCCCGCATCTATCCTATCCATTCCCTTCATAATCTTATATGTTTCTATAAGATCCCCCCTCATCCTTCTAAATTCCAACGAGTACAGTCCCAGTCTACTCAACCTCTCCTCGTAATCCAACCCCTTCAGCTCTGGGATTAACCTAGTGAATCTCCTCTGCACACCCTCCAGTGCCAGTACGTCCTTTCTCAAGTAAGGAGACCAAAACTGAACACAATACTCCAGGTGTGGCCTCACTAACACTTTATACAATTGCAGCAGAACCGCCCTAGTCTTAAACTCCATCCCTCTAGCAATGAAGGACAAAATTCCATTTGCCTTCTTAATCACCTGTTGCACCTGAAAACCAACTTTTGCGGCTCATGCACACCCAGGTCTCTCTGCACAGCAGCATGTTTTAATATTTTATCATTTAAATAATAATCCCTTTTGCTGTTATTCCTACCAAAATGGATAACCTCACATTTGTCAACATTGTATTCCATCTGCCAGACCCTAGCCCATTCACTTAGCCTATCCAAATCCCTCTGCAGACTTCCAGTATCTACTGCACTTTTTGCTTTACCACTTATCTTAGTGTCGTCTGCAAACTTGGACACATTGCCCTTGGTCCCCAACTCCAAATCATCTATGTAAATTGTGAACAGTTGTGGGCCCAACACTGATCCCTGAGGGACACCACTAGCTGCTGATTGCCAACCAGAGAAACACCCATTAATCCCCACTCTTTGCTTTCTACTAATTAACCAATCCTCTATCCATGCTACTACTTTCCCCTTAATGCCATGCATCTTTATCTTATGCAACAACCTTTTGTGTGGCACCTTGTCAAAGGCTTTCTGGAAATCCAGATATACCACATCCATTGGCTCCCCGTTATCTACCGGACTGTTAAGGTCCTCAGAAAATTCCACTAAATTAGTTAGGCACGACCTGCCCTTTATGAACCCATGCTGTGTCTGCCCAATGGGACAATTTCCATCCAGATGCCTCGCTATTTCTGTCTTGATGATAGATTCAGCATCTTCCCTACTACCGAAGTTAAGCTCACTGGCCTATAATTACCCGCTTTCTGCCTACCTCCTTTTTTAAATAGTGGTGTCACGTTTGCTAATTTCCAATCCCCCGGGACCACCCCAGAATCTAGTGAATTTTGGTAAATTATCACTAGTGCATTTGCAATTTCCCGAGCCATCTCTTTTAGCACTCTGGGATGCATTCCATCAGGTCCAGGAGACTTGTCTACCTTTAGCCCCATTAGCTTGCCCATCACTACCTCCTTGGTGATAACAATCCTCTCAAGGTCCTCACCTGTCATAGCCTCATTTCCATCAGTCACTGGCATGTTATTTGTGTCTTCCACTGTGAACACCGACCCAAAAAACCTGTTCAGATCCTCAGCCATTTCCTCATCTCCCATTACTAAATCGCCCTTCTCATCCTCTAAAGGACCAATATTTACCTTAGCCACTCTTTTTTGTTTTATGTATTTGTAGAAATTTTTACTATCTGTTTTTATATTCTGAGCAAGTTTACTTTCATAATCTATCTTACTCTTCTTTATAGCTTTTTTAGTAGCTTTCTGTTGCCCCCTAAAGATTTCCCAGTCCTCTAGTCTCCCACTGATCTTTGCTACTTTGTATGTTTTTTCCTTCAATTTGATACTCTCCCTTATTTCCTTAGATAGCCACGGTCGATTTTCCCTCTTTTTACCGCCCTTCCTTTTTGTTGGTATAAACCTTTGCTGAGCACTGTGAAAAATCACTTGGAAGCTTCTCCACTGTTTCTCAACTGTTTCACTATAAAGTCTTTGCTCCCAGTCTACCTTAGCTAGTTCTTCTCTCATCCCATTGTAATCTCCTTTGTTTAAGCACAAAACACTAGTGCTTGATTTTACCTTCTCACCCTCCATCTGTATTTTAAATTCCACCATATTGTGATCGCTCCTTCCGAGAGGATCCCTAACTATGAGATCCTGAATCAATCCTGTCTCATTACACAGGACCAGATCTAGGACCGCTTGTTCCCTCGTAGGTTCCATTACATACTGTTCTAGGAAACTATCGCGGATATATTCTATAAACTCCTCCTCAAGGCTGCCTTGACCGACCTGGTTAAACCAATCGACATGTAGATTAAAATCCCCCATGATAACTGCTGTACCATTTCTACATGCATCTGTTATTTCTTTGTTTATTGCCTGCCCCACCATAATGTTACTATTTGGTGGCCTATAGATTACTCCTATCAGTGACTTTTTCGCCTTACTATTCCTGAAAGGGCAGCACGGTAGCATTGTGGATCGCACAATTGCTTCACAGCGCCAGGGTCCCAGGTTCGAGTCCGGCTTGGATCACTGTCTGTGCGGAGTCTGCACATCCTCCCCGTGTGAGCGTGGGTTTCCTCCGGGTGCTCCGGTTTCCTCCCACAGTCCAAAGATGTGCAGGTTAGGTGGATTGGCCATGATAAATTGCCCTTAGTGTCCAAAATTGCCCTTAGTGTCCAAAATTGCCCTTAGTGTTGGGTGGAGTTACTGGGTTATGGGGATAGGGTGTGGAGGTGTTGACATTGGGTAGGGTGCTCTTTCCAAGAGCCGGTGCAGACTCGATGGGCCGAATGGCCTCCTTCTGCACTGTAAATTCTATGATAATTCTATGATTTCCACCCAAATGGATTCAACCTTATCCTCCATAGCACCGATGTCATCCCTTACTGTTGCCCGGATGTCATCCTTAAATAACAGAGCTACACCCCCTCCCTTACCATCCACTCTGTCCTTCCGAAAGGTTTGATACCCTCGGATATTTAACTCCCAGTCGTGACCATCCTTTAACCATGTTTCAGTAATGGCCACTAAATCATAGCCATTCATGATGATTTGCGCCATCAACTCATTTACCTTATTCCGAATACTACGTGCATTCAGGTAAAGTACACTTATGTTGGCTTTTTTACCTCTGTTCTGAATCTTAACACCTCGATAAGTAACCTCTCCTGAGTTATATTTCCTCTTAACCTTTCTCCCTTTCTCCTAATTTTCCTTGTCGTCGAACCCATATCTTCCTGTAACAACCTGCCGCGTCGCTTACCATTAATGTTTTCACTTCCCGTTTTATTTCTTTTAGTATTCCTGGTCCTAATCACTGAGCTCCCCTCAGTCACTGTACCTTGTACTGTCGCCCTTTTTGATTTTTGACTATGGCTTCTCTGCCTTACACTTTCCCCCTTACTGCCTTTTATTTCTGTCCCTGTTTTACTACCTTCCAACTTCCTGCATCGGTTCCCATCCCCCTGCCACATTAGTTTAAATTCTCCCCAACAGCTCTAGCAAACCCCCCCCCCAGGACATCGGTTCCAGTCCTGCCCAGGTGCAGACCGTCCGGTTTGTACTGGTCCCACCTCCCCCAGAACCGGTTCCAATGTCCCAGGAATTTGAATCCCTCCCTCTTGCACCATCTCTCGAGCCACGTATTCATCCTCTCTATCCTGACATTCCTACTCTGACTAGCTCGTGGCACTGGTAGCAATCCTGAGATTACTACCTTTGAGGTCCTACTTTTTAGTTTAACTCCTAGCTCCCTAAATTCAGCTTGTAGGACCTCATCCCGTTTTTTACCTATATCGTTGGTGCCTATGTGCACCACGACAGCTGGCTGTTCACCCTCTTCCCCCCCCCGCCCCTCCCCCCCCACCCCCAGAATGTCCTGCAGCCGCTCCGAGACATCCTTGACCCTTGCACCAGGGAGGCAACATACCATCCCTGAGTCTCGATTGCGTCCGCAGAACCGCCTGTCTATTCCCCTTACAATTGAGTCCCCTATCACTGTATCCAAAGCGGTATACTTGTTACTCAGGGGAACGACCGCAGGGGGTCCCTGCACTGACTGCTTCTTTCCAGTCCCTCCTACAGTTACCCATCTATCTCCAATCTTTGGTGTAACTAATTCCCTGAAGCTGCTATCTATGACCCCCCTCTGCCTCCCGAATGATCCGAAGTTCATCCAACTCCAGCTCCCTAACTCGGTCTTGGAGGAGCTGGAGATGGCTGCACTTCCTGCAGGTAAAATCAGCAGGGACACTAATGGCATCCCTCACCTCAAACATCCTGCAGGAGGAACATTGCACTCCCTTCCCTGCCATCCCTCTAACTTCCAACCAAGATCTGATTAATAAATAAATTAAAAAAAATAATAATAATGTAAATATGGCACTTACCTCACACCAATGGGTCTTATTATTAGGTTAGAGGAGGAGGGTGGGTGGGAGACACTACATGCGTAGTGTCTCGGGTTTCCTCTCCACCAGAATTTATTGGTGGGAGGGGGACGGGGGGGACACCTTCCCAGAAGTCCGCGGGGCGAACTTCCGGTTCCGGTTCGAACTTCCTGTTCCCGACTTATATAAAAAAATAAATAATAAAAAATAACACAGAAAAGAAGAACAGAAACGGGACCAGTCATGTATTTGTCAGAAGTCAGAGAGATCTAGTTGTACAGGCCCACAGGTCACTGAAAGGGGCAACAAAGGTGGAGAAGGTAGTCAAGAAGGCATACGGCATGCTTGCCTTCTTTGACCGGGGCATTGAGTATAAGAATCGGCAAGTCATGTTGCAGCTGTATAGAACCTTAGTTAGGCCACACTTGGAGTATAGTGTTCAATTCTGGTCGCCACAGTACCAGAAGGATGTGGAGGCTTTAGAGAGGGCGCAGAAGAGATTTACCAGAATGTTGCCTGGTATGGAGGGCATTAGCTGAGGAGCGGTTGAATAAACTCGGTTTGTTCTCACTGGAACGACGAAGGTTGAGGGGCGACCTGATAGAGGTCTACAAAATTATGACGGGCATAGACAGAGTGGATAGTCAGAGGCTTTCCCCCAGGGTAGAGGGGTCAATTACTAGGAGGCATAGGTTTAAGGTCAGGGGGTTGGATAGGGTGGACAGTGAGAGCCTTCTCCCGCGGATGGATATGGCTGGCACGAGGGGACATAACTTTAAACTGAGGGGTAATAGATATAGGACAGAGGTCAGAGGTAGGTTCTTTACGCAAAGAGTAGTGAGGCCGTGGAATGCCCTACCTGCTACAGTGGTGAACTCGCCAACATTGAGGGCATTTAAAAGTTTATTGGATAAACATATGGATGATAATGGCATAGTGTAGGTTGGATGGCTTTTGTTTCGGTGCAACATCGTGGGCCGAAGGGCCTGTACTGCGCTGTATTGTTCTATGTTCTATGTTCTAAGGTGCGACGGGCAAGCTTTAGAGTAGATGTACGAGGCAAGTTTTTTGGGTAGTGGGTGCCTGGAACTCGCTACCGGAGGTGGTGGAAGCAGGGACGATAGTGACATTTAAGGGGCATCTTGACAAATACATGAATAGGATGGGAATAGAGGGATACGGACCCAGGAAGTGTAGAAGATTGTAGTTTAGTCGGACAGCATGGTCGGCACGGGCTTGGAGGGCCGAAGGGCTTGTTCCTGTGCTGTACTTTGCTTTGTTCTTTGTTCTTGTTCTTTCCCTTTCCTGTTCTATAGCTCCCTCGCTTTCCTGAGCACCTCCCCCTCTCTTTCTAGAGCTTCCCTTTGTCTCACACTTTCCTTCTCTTGAAATTCTGGCTGTAAACTGAGGCTTTTCAGTTCGGAACTGGCTAAGGGAGTGGATTTGGAGTCATGATTGAGCTCTGCATCTATCTGCATCCTGAGATCCAAATATTCTACCAAGATCTGGATCAGTTCACTTCTATTGCCTTTTACGACGCAATTTTACCTGTATCTCCCTCGTTAAGAGTTTTTAGTTGTTCTGTGCTAAAGGCAGCTAAAATTTCACTTCACCAATTAGGAGTAGGCCACTCAGCCCCTTGAGCCTGCTCCACCCTTCAAAAGGATAATGGCTGATCTGATTGTAACCGCAACCACACAATAGCCTTTTATCCCCTTGTTAATCAAGAATCTATCTTGCACTGCTTTAAAAATATTCAAAGACTGTTTCCGCTGCCTGTTGAGGAAGAGAGTTCCAGAGACTCACGGCCCTCAGCGAAACAATTCTCCTGATCTCAGTCTTAAATGAGTGATCTCTTGTTTTTAAACAGTGACCCTCCCCCCAGTTCTAGATTTTCTGACATGGGAAACATCGTCTCCACATCCATACTGTCAAGGGCCCTCAGGATCTTAAAAGGGATGATCAAGCCACCGATTACTCTTCTAAACTCTAGAGGATACAAACCTAAACTCTCCAACCTTGCCTCACATGATACTACCCATTCCTGGTAAATCTTTAAATTCCCTTGCTGAACAAACATCTGGGATAAAAAATTGCCATTTTCTTCGTGTTAGGGGAAAAATAATTTTCTGTGGTACGCTACTGAGTTTAAAATTTTGTTCCAGCCACTGCGTTTTCCCACTTCCAATTGGCTCTTTTATACCATTATTTAGTTTGTCGCTTAACCTGGACTCTGGTCAAATTCAACTTTAGTTTTACCAGGCTTGAGCACCCAATTTATGTTATGGACAGGAGGGGGTTTAATTTCTCCCCTCACCACCCATCTGTGAACAGAAAGGTGCTTTTGATTTCCCCTTTATAAGTGGTGGCGGATTTTCTCCAACCCATCAGTTTTGGAGTGATCCAATCTTCTATTAATAATCCCACAGCAAATTCAAATAGGGTAAAATCGGAGGGTTATTTTTTTGCACACTCAAAATGCAAAGGGGGTGTCACTACGTAGCCCCTGGTATAGTCACACAATAAAAGAGGGATAAGGGAAACTAGGAATTATTGTTTCACGTGAGTCCAGAATCAAAAGTCCAATGGTGTCACTCTTCAGAGAATTTAGCAGGCTGAAGCTAATACGGATATAACACTTTTCCAGTTGTGCTGACTTCCATGGTGGGAGAAGCATGTAGAAATTGATTCGTCTTATAGTAGGCACTAGTACAGAGGTTTTAGAGGTTCAGTAGAAACAGCATTGATGAAGGCCAGGCAATTGAAACCTTTTATTAAATAAATTTAGAGTACCCAATTATTTTTTTCCAATTAATGGGCAATTTAGCATAGCCAATCCGCCTACCCTGTACATGTTTTTTTTGGGGTTGTGGGGGTGAGACCCACGGAGATACGGGGAGAATGTGCAAACTCCACATGGACAGTGACCTGGGGCAGAGATCAAACCTAGGTCCTGCCGCTGTGAGGCAGCAGTGCTAACTACTGTTCAGCTGCTGTTTTATTGATGAAAGATGGCAGACTGCCTCCTTTAGGTTCAGAAGGTAATATTATGGTCCGAGCAGCTTGCGGTGGGGCAGGGGTGATGGTGGTGTGGAGAGGGGCCATAACTCCCACTTCTCCTTGGTTTGGACAAAGGATGGTCTGGATTCTTGAAATGGTTAATGTTTCATCCATTAATATGGTTACCAGAGGTTTCAAGGTCCTTTTGTCTTCACAGATGGATTGACTCCATGGTCCAGGGCTTTGCTTCAGAAGTGAAAAGGGGCCATTATTTTTGCAGTCACAGGGGGCATTTGTGCATCATCAGTGCCAAGGTAGCTGTAGTTTTCTGAAGGCCAGAACATATATATCTCGATACATACGTTTTTGGCAATACATGTGTCATAAATCTTGTTCTCAACCCACTAACACTATCCCTCTCCCTGGCAACTGTGAGGCTGAACCACAACATGCACAACCCTGGTTAGTGGATTTGACACCAAGATTAGTTCCCAAACATGTATTCACTCCATCATCAAAACCATTAACTGGCACCAGCCTAACAGTACCAGCAGAGAAGGCCAGAGATTGTTAAAATGGTAAAAAGACAGAGTTAAAGGCTCCCCATCTGAATGCATATGGCATTCAAAGAACAAAGAAATATACAGCACAGGAACAGGCCCTTCAGCCCTCCAAGCCTGTACCGATCATGATAGCAACCTTTGCCAAAACCCTCAGCACTTCCTTGAGTCGTATCCCTCTATACCCATCCTATCCATGTGTTTGTCAAGATGCCTTTTGAACGCTGTTAATGTATCTGCTTCCAAAACCTCCCCTAGCAACGCATTTGACCAGTGGCGGACCGGCGTCCCGTGTTTCGCGCCCCCACCCACCCCGGTGATTCCCCGACCCGGCGCTTACGACGGCGTCAACACCTAGCCCCAGGATCACAGAATCCCGCCCAGGAAGTCAATTGTGGGAGTTGTTTATCGGCCCCCTGACAGTAACCGTACTGGGGGATGGGGTATAGAAAAAGAAATAATAGGATTTGTTAGAAAGGTATGGTGTTAATCTACTTGTAGATTGGAGGAACCAGATTGACAAAGGTAGCCTGGAAGATGAGTTCAAAGAGTGTTCCATCTTCTCCATCAAAAATACTGTCTACTTCCATCTGTTGTCTGAGCTGTCCCAGTCTATCAGCTGCTAAAATTGCATCCATATGTCATCTGCTGTGTTAAATATTTCTATTCTTCAGCCAGAGGGTGGTGGAACTCTTTTCCACAGAAAGATGTGGAGGCCAAATCACTGAGTGTCTTCAAGACAGAGATAGATAGGTTCTGGATTAATAAGGGGATCAGAGGTTATGGGGAGATGGCAGGAGAATGGGGATGAGAAACATATCAGCCAAGGGTGAGTGGTGGAGCAGACTCGATCGGCCAAATAGCCTAATCCTGTTCCTATGTCTTATGGTCTTATTCTCTCCTGGCCTACCAAATTGAAGATGAATAGATCTGCCAAAATAACAATATGTCTTTTTCTTTCAAAGGCATCTACAGAGCAACAGATTTTGTTTCTGTTTTACTGCGGCAATTAAAGGTGGGCTCAGTGTTTATAATCAAGTTTGCAGAAATGTATGCCACCAGGATTAGTAGTGGACAATAGCAGTAAATCCAGAGATACTCAATGTTTTGAGGATAACAACATCTGTGAAACGGATTTATTCTGGAACCCAGAAGTTCCAGTTTGGATGGCTCTCTGGGACCTATCAGTGTGTAAACCTGGGCTGAGTGCCTGGTACTTAGGCTGCTGCTTATACTGATTTATTTAGAGCTGCTCCTCACTTCACGGCTCTGCTCTCATCTCTCCAGCACTAATCTGCAGCCATGACAGCAAGTTCCCCTTGCAGCCTATGAAGAAGGTAAGAGTATAATTTAAAATGCAGCTGGAAGCATACGACTCTGCTTCGCTGCTGACTGCAAAAGTTGGGCTGATGATTGTTATCATGTCAAAGGGCATCTAGAAGTATAAAAATGCTTTTCTCACATAACTGCAAAAACTGATTTAAAGATCAAAGATTGAAATGTCTAATAGGATTCTTAGAACTCCAATGTTGTAATGAAGGATTAATTGTGCCATGTATCAGAGCAACATCATCTCCAAGAAATATGTTTGCATTTCATCATATGCTCTTGACTGAAAATAATGACACAGTAGGTCAGGCTGATGGAGGTAAAGCTTTGCATTAAGATCATTGAAATGACTGCACAATTCATAGCTATTTAAGATTTCATACAGGTTTTACTCTCATTGGGCAGCACAGTAGCATTGCGATTAGCACAATTGCTTCACAGCTCCAGGGTCCCAGGTTCGATTCCGGCTTGGGTCATTGTCTGTGCGGGGAGCGTGTGTGCGTGGGTTTCCTCCCACAGTCCAAAGATGTGCAGGTTAGGTGGATTGGCCATGCTAAATTGCCCTTCGTGTCCAAAATTGCCCTTAGTGTTGGGTGGGGTTACTGGGTTATGGGGATAGGTGTTGACCTTGGGTGGGGTGCTCTTTCCAAGAGCTGGTACAGACTCGATGGGCCGAATGGCCTCCTTCTGCACTGTAAATTCTATGATCTATGATTTTGAGTTATTCATCTGCACACAAACAGAATACGTGAGGAAATTTGTATAAAAGGTCTTATGGCATTGACTGTAACTTATTAACGACCATTATCCATAAGCTCATAGGCCATTCAGTAGACATAAATCACATGCTCTTGTTCAATTATTTCTGTGATCTACTGTAATTATGTGCTATTACACTATAAATACCTGCAGACTTCGCAGAAGTATTAAATACCATACAAGTGAGCTACATACATACCTGCTCCATATGTATGCAGAAGGTGATGGGTTTGCATCAGCTTTACATTTGAGTTGTACATTTTGTCTGCCAACAAACCAGTTTCCATCATATCCCAGCACAGTGACTTCAGGGGCATCTGGAATGAATCAACACACATTGGCTTCTGGAACCGGTATCTCTTCCTATTAACTTTATGCTAGTTATAGTTAAATTCATTACATTTTTGTGATTATTGTAAACTATTACAGCAAGTATTTAGGGACAGGTGTAGACTATTTAGTCCCTCAAATCTGTTCTCCCATTCAATCAGATCATGTTTGATAAGCAAACTAATCCTGCATACGCACATTTGTTTCACACCCATTAATGCCTTTGGCTAACAAAAATCTATCAGTCTGTTCCCAAATTAACAACTGGTCTCGATACAATTGCCATACACGGAAGTGTTTCAAACTTTTACCAACCTTTGTAATTTCCTAATTTCACCCCTGAAAGGTCTGACTACATTTTTCGATGATTCCCCCGGTTCTATATTTCCCAACCTAGAAAAGTTGTTCTTTATCTACTCTATCTGTTCCACTTAATATCTTGAAAACTTCAATTAAATCACCACTTTAATCATCAAAATTCCATGGAATAGGACCCCAGTTTGTTTGATCTCGTAGAGATTAGCCATGGAGACCAAGTATCATTCTAGTAAATCTAGGCTGCTCTTCCATTAAAGCCAATATAACCTGCATAAGGTATGTTGCCCAGAACTGCACTCAGTACTTCAGGTGTGGTCTAACCAGGGTGTTGTATAGCTGAAGCATGACCTTTACCCAGTGGTAGCTAAAAAAAGCCAGCATTCCATTAAGCCTTTTTGATTATTTAGCATACCTATTTGTGACAGGTTAATGATATGTGTATCAGAACCTCTAAAACTCTTTTGACCTCTAATATTCCTAGCTTTTCAACATTTAGAAAATACTCTGTCCTATCTTTTGTTTTTAAAATGGTCCAAAGTGGATGATCTCATATTTACCTACATTTGAAATCCATTTACCAATTGTGTCAATTCACTTAATCTATCAATAAGTTTCAGTAATTCTAAGCTTCCAACTACATTTGCTTATAATACCTTCCAGATTTGTCTCATTGGAAATTCTGGATTTGTGATTTTCTATAACAGCATTTAAGTCTTGAAAGAATGCAATGATCATTGAGGCTCCAAACCATATCCTAATAGGACACCGCAAGTTACATCCTGCTAACCTGAACAGGAAAAGCATTTCTGATGTTTATTTCAAGTTAGAATGGATCAATTTAGAGAAGTAGTTCTCAATTAGAGAGAAGTTTGGAAAATTGCACTTAGGATATCTGCAATGCCCCCAACTACCGTTTTTTAAGATCCAGTGAAGCAAAACCATCTGTTCTTGAAGACTGTCAATCTTGTCATTAATTTCTCCATTACTGCTGTTTTGCTGATGTTAATTTTGTTGAGGTAGGGCCGAATTTCCAGGCAGGCATTAGGAAGTAAAGTCAGGTAACTTGCCAACTCAGCAGATCGGTCTCCTTTCAAAAGGCACCTGCCCAAATATTTTTGGGAAGCTGGGGGCAGGTTGGAGTCAGGTCCATTGCCAACCGACACACTTTATGAAGACTGCCTTGTAGGAGGGTGAGTGCAAAGTGAGCTGGTTAGAAGGCTGGGTTCTCAGAGACTTTGGCCCAGTTGTATTAAAGACCTTTAGCTCTCACTTGTGCCGACAAAGGCACATAGGCCCTATGACCTCTGCTGCTGTGCTCTGGGATTCTATGATAAGCATGCATCCTCAATCTTCTGATAGTATGTTATGCTTTATTCCAAGGCCACCATTGGTGGCTGGCTCTTTCTTCCACTTTGTTAATGTTTTCCTGGAGTCCATGCCCAGATTTTCCTTCCTATTTTGTTTCCTGCTTCCAGAAAATTTGAAACTACACTTCCCTTGAACTTTTTTTTCCCCCTTTTATTTTGCTGTGGGATTATACTTTGCCTTTATATAAATAGCTGTTTAAAGATCAAGTCTGAAATTTCAAGCAGATCGAGAAAAATTTAAGAACATCCAAAACCCTAGCAATTTTGTTTTAATACATACATAGATACATAGAACATACAGTGCAGAAGGAAGCCATTCGGCCTATCGAGTCTGCACCGACCCACTTAAGCCCTCACTTCCACCCTATCCCCATAACCCAATAATCCCTCCTAACCTTTTTGGACACTAAGGGTAATTTAACATGGCCAATCCACCTAACCTGCACGTCTTTGGACTGTGGGAGGATACCGGAGCACCCGGAGGAAACCTACACAGACACGGGGAGAACGTGCAGACTCCGCACAGACAGTGACCCAGCAGGGAATCAAACCTGGGACCCTGGCGCTGTGAAGCCACAGTGCGAGCTACGTGTGCTACCGTGTTGCCCTGTAAGAGAAGTACAAGTAGGACTTCTAATTTATAAATTTATTTTGCTAGATTTTTAAAAATACACTTCCTTTTTGAGCAAGGGTGAGTAAACTAAAATAATGGCAACAGGGGAATGTTATTTATCAAACCTACTGAGAACATTAGATTCATGCTTATCATGACTTATTATCCGATATATTCAGGATTACACATCAAGTACTTACATTGTACATCTAAAATATATGGGACTCGAGTAGTGGTATTCAGCGGTGGATGTCTCACTATGCACGTGATCGGTCTCTTCCTCACAAATCGGGATGGAACAATCTTGAACCGATTTACAACAGTCACAGTTTGATTTGGGGCAGAAATCTTTGTCTGCTCCTGTTCTCCAATGAGATCGGTTTCCCAGAAAATAACTGCTGCAGGTTTTCCATTGGCTGCTGTGCATATTGCGGCAACTGTCTCATTGGCACCATCAACAAGTGGTTGAGGACCACCTCCCACAGTAATTGTGGGTTCAACTATAAGAGCAATAAAAAAGTAGTGTGTTGTTAGAAATTAACTATAATATAAACCGAAATATACATATTTATTTTATGCATATAATATATAAACAGCTTGAAATTTAGAGCAATAGATTAGTGCTGCTGTAAGTTCATTTTACTGGGAATTGCTAAAGGTTTCATTTCCATAGAAACAAGGCTAGTGGGATAATTACTCTTAGGTCATGTTGGTTAGCTTGAACAAAGGGCTATAGTCGGACATATGCATGAATATATAACTATTATTAGAGCTGTACTAGGTTTTTCATTTAACCATGTTTAATTAAGATGCTTGCTGAAGTATAGGGGCTATATTAGTATGTGGAAGTATAATAGAAATCACATTAGTGAAAAATACCATGGTTTAATAGCGTGATAAGGAATAAGAACAGCTGAACTGAATGGCCATCATCAACTCTTGTTAATAGGTCTTATGAACAGCCTTGCACATAAATAACTGATGCAATAGATTCAAATAATGAAACTTTTTCAAGTCCGCTCTGAATGCTGGAGATAGAGCATTACTAGGAAGATGAAACTAGCCAGAGTGAACAGCTTGAGATGTGGGAAAGATGAGGTGACGGTGATTGATCAATGTACACGAGAGGCTCATGAAGCTAAAGGCAGCTGAATGCAATTAGGTTCAAGGGTTTCACATCATATTCAAGTTGGAATCACAAAATCCCGACAGTGCAGAAGGAGGCCATTCGGCCCATCGAGTCTGCACTGACTCTCCGAAAGAGCACCTTAGCTAGGCCCACTTCACCAACTGATCTCTGGAATCCAAATGACGTCTGGACATGAAGGGACAATTTTGCATGGCCAATCCACCTAACCTGCACATCTTTGGACTTCGGGAGAAAACCGCAGCACTGAGAGGAAACCCACACAGACACGGGGAGAATGGTGGTTAGCGGGGTGGCATGCTGGCATAGTGATTAGCACTGCTGCCTCACAGCGCCAGGAACCCGGGTTCAATTATGGCCTTGTGTGACTGTCTCCCCGTGTTTGTATGGGTTTCCTATGGGTGCTCCAGTTTCTTCCTACAGTCCAAAGATGTTAGGTGGATTGGCCATGATAAATTGACCATTAGTGTCCAGGGTGTGCAGGTTAGGTTACGGGTATAGGGCGGAGTGGACTGGTGCTGACTCGACGGGCCGAATGGCCTCCTTCTGCACTGTAGGGATTATCTGATTACATGAACGTGCAAATTTCACATAGTCACCCAAGGTAGGAATCGAACACAGGTCCCTAGCACTGAGGCAGAAGTGCTAACCACTGTGCCACCCTTTATATTTTATATATTTAGAATATAAATTCACATGATGCTAAAGCTGTACATATGCTTCAGTGGCATTGCACGAGAAACCTTGAGCTAAAGAAGGGAAAAGAGGTCAGGACTTCGTGCTCTCCAGTTGCGTCTGGAAAGCATAAATCGGAATACTGAGGATGAAGCTCAGATTTAGTGCCTCATCTAGTTTAATAACCCACTGCTGACTTTCAAACTCACATTGATACCAAAGGTGAAGAACCTGTTTAAAACTGTTTTGCTGCCTGGATTTTCAAAGTTCATTAACACTGGGTAGACAGACCGTGACACCATCAAGTCGTAGAAGATCACACTTAAGACTGGATTATCCTCATGTCATAACTTTGCAGCACTGCCATTACAGAGGTAGAAAATTTGTGAGGTGCAAGTATTTTTTTTCCTTGACCGGGTCCAAAAGATAAAACTTGTCAGTAACATATCAACATGCTTGAGGGGCTACATAGTGATGTCACTAAGATTTGGATAAAGCACTATTGGCTATCACAAACATCCTTTATTTGTTTTCTTGAACTGTGAACAAATATCCAGCAGGCCAATTGGAAATGTACTTACAAATTAGTTCAGTGTCTGAACAGCATATTTTGAACTAGAGACTACCAAGGTGATACACGCAGAAGCTGAGTAATCAACGTTGTTCAATCAAGATGTTTCAGTAGGGGAGCATTTCGGTAACAGTGACCACAATTCAGTAAGTTTTAAAGTACTGGTGGACAAGGATAAGAGTGGTCCTCGGATGAATGTGCTAAATTGGGGGAAGGCTAATTATAACAATATTAGGCGGGAACTGAAGAACATAGATTGGGGGCGGATGTTTGAGGGCAAATCAACATCTGACATGTGGGAGGCTTTCAAGTGGCAGTTGAAAGGAATTCAGGACCGGCATGTTCCGGTGAGGAAGAAGGATAAATATGGCAATTTTCGGGAACCTTGGATGACGAGAGATATTGTAGGCCTCGTCAAAAAGAAAAAGGAGGCATTTGTCAGAGCTAAAAGGCTGGGAACAGACGAAGCCTGCATGGAATATAAGGAAAGTAGGAAGGAACTTAAGCAAGGAGCCAGGAGGGCAAGAAGGGGTCACGAAAAGTCATTGGCAAATAGGGTTAAGGAAAATCCCAAGGCTTTTTACACGTACATAAAAAGCAAGAGGGTAGCCAGGGAAAGGGTTGGCCCACTGAAGGATAGGCAAGGGAATCTATGTGTGGAGCCAGAGGAAATGGGCGAGGTACTAAATGAATACTTTGCATCATTATTCAACAAAGAGAAGAAACTGATAGATGTTGAGTCTGGAGAAGGGTGTGTATATAGCCTGGGTCACATTGAGATCCAAAAAGACGAGGTGTTGGGTGTCTTAAAAAAATTAGGGTAGATAAGTCCCCAGGGCCTGATGGGATCTACCCCAGAATACTGAAGGAGGCTGGAGAGGAAATTGCTGAGGCCTTGACAGAAATCTTTGGATCCTCGCTGTCTTCAGGTGATGTCCCGGAGGACTGGAGAATAGTCAATGTTGTTCCTCTGTTTAAGAAGGGTAGCAAGGATAATCCCGGGAACTACAGGCCGGTGAGCCTTACTTCAGTGGTAGGGAAATTACTGGAGAGAATTCTTCGAGACAGGATCTACTCCCATTTGGAAGCAAATGGACGTATTAGTGAGAGGCAGCATGGTTTTGTGAAGGGAAGGTCGTGTCTTACTAACTTGATAGAGTTTTTCGAGGAGGTCACTAAGATGATTGATGCAGGTAGGGCAGTGGATGTTGTCTATATGGACTTCAGTAAGGCCTTTGACAAGGTCCCTCATGGCAGACTGGTACAAAAGGTGAAGTCACACGGGATCAGGGGTGATCTGGCAAGGTGGATACAGAACTGGCTAGGTCATAGAAGGCAGAGAGTAGCAATGGAAGGATGCTTTTCTAATTGGAGGGCTGTGACCAGTGGTGTTCCACAGGGATCAGTGCTGGGACCTTTGCTCTTTGTAGTATATATAAATGATTTGGAGGAAAATGTAACTGGTCTGATTAGTAAGTTTGCAGACGACACAAAGGTTGGTGGAATTGCGGATAGCGATGAGGGTTGTCGGAGGATACAGCAGGATTTAGATTGTTTGGAGACTTGGGCGGAGAGATGGCAGATGGAGTTTAATCCGGACAAATGTGAGGTAATGCATTTTGGAAGGTCTAATGCAGGTAGGGAATATACAGTGAATGGTAGAACCCTCAAGAGTATTGAAAGTCAAAGAGATCTAGGAGTACATGTCCACAGGTCATTGAAAGGGGCAACACAGGTGGAGAAGGTAGTCAAGAAGGCATACGGCATGCTTGCCTTCATTGGCCGGGGCATTGAGTATAAGAATTGGCAAGTCATGTTGCAGCTGTATAGAACCTTAGTTAGGCCACACTTGGAGTATAGTGTTCAATTCTGGTCGCCACACTACCAGAAGGATGTGGGGGCTTTAGAGAGGGTGCTGAAGTGATTTACCAGAATGTTGCCTGGTATGGAGGGCATTAGCTATGAGGAGCGGTTGAATAAACTCGGTTTGTTCTCACTGGAACGAAGGAGGTTGAGGGGAGACCTGATAGAGGTATACAAAACTATGAGGGGCATAGACAAAGAACAAAGAACAAAGAAATGTACAGCACAGGAACAGGCCCTTCGGCCCTCCAAGCCCGTGCCGACCATACTGCCCGACTAAACTACAATCTTCTACACTTCCTGGGTCCGTATCCTTCTATTCCCATCCTATTCATATATTTGTCAAGATGCCCCTTAAATGTCCCTATCGTCCCTGCCTCCACTACCTCCTCCGGTAGTGAGTTCCAGGCACCCACTACCCTCTGCGTAAAAAACTTGCCTCGTACATCTACTCTAAACTTTGCCCCTCTCACCTTAAACCTATGCCCCCTAGTAATTGACCCCTCTACCCTGGGGAAAAGCCTCTGACTATCCACTCTGTCTATGCCCTTCATAATTTTGTATACCTCTATCAGGTCGCCCCTCAACCTCCTTCGTTCCAGTGAGAACAAACCGAGTTTATTCAATCGCTCCTCATAGCTTATGCCCTCCATACCAGGCAACATTCTGGTAAATCTCTTCTGCACCCTCTCTAAAGCCTCCACATCCTTCTGGTAGTGTGGCGACCAGAATTGAACACTATACTCCAAGTGTGGCCTAACTAAGGTTCTATACAGCTGCAACATGACTTGCCAATTCTTATACTCAATGCCCCGGCCAATGAAGGCAAGCATGCCGTATGCCTTCTTGACTACCTTCTCCACCTGTGTAGCCCCTTTCAGTGATCTGTGGACCTGTACTCCTAGATCTCTTTGACTTTCAATACTCTTGAGGGTTCTACCATTCACTGTATATTCCCTACCTGCATTAGCCCTTCCAAAATGCATTACCTCACATTTGTCCAGGTTAAACTCCATCTGCCATCTCTCCGCCCAAGTCTCCAGACAATCTAAATCCTGCTGTATCCTCAGACAGTCCTCATCGCTATCCGCAATTCCACCAACCTTTGTGTCGTCTGCAAACTTACTAATCAGACCAGTTACATTTTCCTCCAAATCATTTATATATACTACAAAGAGCAAAGGTCCCAGCACTGATCCCTGTGGAACACCACTGGTCACAGCCCTCCAATTAGAAAAGCATCCCTCCATTGCTACCCTCTGCCTTCTATGGCCTAGCCAGTTCTGTATCCACCTTGCCAGTTCACCCCTGATCCCGTGTGACTTCACCTTTTGTACTAGTCTACCATGAGGGACCTTGTCAAAGGCCTTACTGAAGTCCATATAGACAACATCTACTGCCCTACCTGCATCAATCATCTTAGTGACCTCCTCGAAAAACTCTATCAAGTTAGTGAGACACGACCTCCCCTTCACAAAACCGTGCTGCCTCTCACTAATACGTCCATTTGCTTCCAAATGGGAGTAGATCCTGTCTCGAAGAATTCTCTCCAGTAATTTCCCTACCACTGAAGTAAGGCTCACCGGCCTGTAGTTCCCGGGATTATCCCTGCCACCCTTCTTAAACAGAGGAACAACATTGGCTATTCTCCAGTCCTCCGGGACATCCCCTGAAGACAGCGAGGATCCAAAGATTTCTGTCAAGGCCTCAGCAATTTCCTCTCCAGCCTCCTTCAGTATTCTGGGGTAGATCCCATCCGGCCCTGGGGACTTATCTACCTTAATATTTTTTAAGACACCCAACACCTCGTCTTTTTGGATCACAATGTGACCCAGGCTATCTACACCCCCTTCTCCAGACTCAACATCTACCAATTCCTTCTCTTTGGTGAATACTGATGCAAAGTATTCATTTAGTACCTCGCCCATTTCCTCTGGCTCCACACATAGATTCCCTTGCCTATCCTTCAGTGGGCCAACCCTTTCCCTGGCTACCCTCTTGCTTTTTATGTAAGTGTAAAAAGCCTTGGGATTTTCCTGAACCCTATTTGCCAATGACTTTTCATGACCCCTTCTAGCCCTCCTGACTCCCTGCTTAAGTTCCTTCCTACTTTCCTTATATGCCACACAGGCTTCGTCTGTTCCCAGCCTTTTAGCCCTGACAAATGCCTCCTTTTTCTTTTTGACGAGGCCTACAATATCATTCGTCATCCAAGGTTCCCGAAAATTGCCGTATTTGTCTTTCTTCCTCACAGGAACATGCCTGTCCTGTATTCCTATCAACTGACACTTGAAAGCCTCCCACATGTCAGATGTTGATTTGCCCTCAAACATCCGCCCCCAATCTATGCTCTTCAGTTCCCGCCTAATATTGTTATAATTAGCCTTCCCCCAATTTAGCACATTCATCCTCGGACCACTCTTATCCTTGTCCACCAGTACTTTAAAACTTACTGAATTGTGGTCACTGTTACCGAAATGCTCCCCTACTGAAACATCTACCACCTGGCCGGGCTCATTCCCCAATACCAGGTCCAGTACCGCCTCTTCCCTAGTTGGACTGTTTACATATTGTTTTAAGAAGCCCTCCTGGATGCTCCTTACAAACTCTGCCCCGTCTAAGCCCCTGGCACTAAGTGAGTCCCAGTCAATATTGGGGAAGTTGAAGTCTCCCATCACCACAACCCTGTTGTTTTTACTCTTTTCCAAAATCTGTCTACCTATCTGCTCCTCTATCTCCCGCTGGCTGTTGGGAGGCCTGTAGTATACCCCCAACATTGTGACTGCACCCTTCTTATTCCTGATCTCTACCCATATAGCCTCACTGCCCTCTGAGGTGTCCTCTCGCTGTATAGCTGTGATACTCTCCTGAACAAGTAGCGCAACTCCGCCTCCCCTTTTACATCCCCCTCTATCCCGCCTGAAACATCTAAAACCTGGAACGTTTAGCTGCCAATCCTGCCCTTCCCTCAACCAGGTCTCTGTAATGGCAACAACATCATAGTTCCAAGTAGTAATCCAAGCTCTAAGTTCATCTGCCTTACCCGTAATGCTCCTTGCATTAAAACATATGCACTTCAGGCCACCAGACCCGCTGTGTTCAGCAACTTCTCCCCGTGGATAGTCAGAGGCTTTTCCCCAAGGTAGAGGTGTCAATTACTAGGCGGCATAGGTTTAAGGTGAAAGGGGCAAGGTTTAGAGTAGATGTACGAGGCAAGTTTTTTTACGCAGAGGGTAGTGGGTGCCTGGAACTCGCTACCGGAGGAGGTGGTGGAAGCAGGGACGATAGTGACATTTAAGGGGCATCTTGACAAATACATGAATAGGATGGGAATAGAGGGATACGGACCCAGGAAGTGTAGAAGATTGTAGTTTAGTCGGGCATCATGGTCGGCACGGGCTTGGAGGGCCGAAGGGCCTGTTCCTGTGCTGTACATTTCTTTGTTCTTTGTTTTTGTTCTAAGAGTGTCGGGCATGAAGATATTTAAACACAAGTCGGCTGCAAAAAAAGATAGTTCCCTAGGATCACCTGACTTTCTTTTGTGGATTTAAATACTCCCCTGTCTCCAGAGGACAAGGACCCATCCAAATTGTTGTTAACTCAATGTCTTTTTCCTGAAAAAGCATTGAAAAGGGTAATTTTAAATTGGCTGGGCCATTTAGTTACAAATACTTTGCATCAGTATTCACCAAAGAGAAGAAATTGGTAGATGTTGAGTCTGTAGAAGGGTGTGTAGATAGCCTGGGTAACATTGAGATCCAAAAAGACGAGGTGTTAGGTGCCTTGAAAAATATTTAGGTGGATAAGTCCCCAGGGCCTGATGGGATCTACCCCAGAATACTGAAGGAGGCTAGAGAGGAAATTGCTGAGGCCTTGACAGAAATCTTTGGATCCTCACTGTCTTCAGGGGATGTCCCGGAGGACTGGAGAATAGCCAATGTTGTTCCTCTGTTTAAGAAGAGTAGCAAGGATAATCCAGGGAACTACAGGCTGGTGAGCCTTACGTCAGTGGTAGGAAAATTATTGGAGAGAATTCTTCGAGACAGGATCTACTCCCATATGGAAGCAAATGCACGTATTAGTGAGAGGCAGCATGGTTTTGTGAAGGGGAGGTCGTGTCTCACTAACTTGATAGAGTTATTCGAAGAGGTCACATAGATGATTGATGCAGGTAGGGCAGTGGATGTTATCTATATGGACTTCAGTAAGGCCTTTGACAAGGTCCCTCATGGTAGACGAGTACAAAAGCTGAATTCACACGGGATCAGGGGTGATCTGGCAAGGTGGATACAGAACTGGCTAGGTCATAGAAGGCAGAAAGTAGCAATGGAAGGATGCTTTTCTAATTGGAGGGCAGTGACTTGTGGTGTTCCGCAGGGATCAGTGCTGGGACCTTTGCTGTTCGTAGTATATATAAATGACTTGGAGGAAAATGTAACTGGTCTGATTAGTAAGTTTGCCGACGACACAAAGGTTGGTGGAATTGCGGATAGCGATGCGGACTGTCAGAAGATACAGCAGGATTTAGATTGTTTGGAGACTTGGGCGGCGAGATGGCAGATGGAGTTTAATCCGGACAAATGTGAGGTAATGCATTTTGGAAGGTCTAATGCCGGTAGGGAATATACAGTGAATGGTAGAACCCTCAAGAGTATTGAAAGTCAGAGAGATCTAGGTGTATGGTCCACAGGCCACTGAAAGGGGCAACACAGGTGGAGAAGGTAGTCAAGAAGGCATACGGCATGCTTGCCTTCATTGGCCGGGGCACTGAGTATAAGAATTGGCAAGTCATGTTGCAGCTGTACAGAACCTTAGTTAGGCCACACTGGAGTATAGTGTTCAATTCTGATCGCCACACTACCAGAAGGATGTGGAGGCTTTAGAGATGGTGCAGAAGAGATTTACCAGAATGTTGCCTGGTATGGAGGGCATTAGCTATGAGGAGAGGTTGAGTAAACTCGGTTTGTTCTCACTGGAACGACGGAGGTTGAGGGGCGACCTGATAGAGGGGCATAGACAGAGTGGATAGTCAGAGGCTTTTCCCCAGGGTAGAGGGGTCAATTACTAGGCGGCATAGGTTTAAGGTGCGAGGGGCAAGGTTTAGAGTAGATGTACGAGGCAAGTTTTTTTACACAGAGGGTAGTGGGTGCCTGAAACACGCTACCGGAGGAGGTGGTGGAAGCAGGGACGATAGTGACATTTAAGGGGCATCTTGACAAATACATGAATAGGATGGGAACAGAGGGATACGGACCCAGGAAGTGTAGAAGATTGTAGTTTAGTCGGGCAGCATGGTCGGCACGGGCTTCGAGGGCCGAAGGGCCTGTTCCTGTGCTGTACTTTTCTTTGTTCTTTGTAAAACCATGTCTGTCCCGAAAACTCTCAAAGCATGAAAGGTTACAAGAGATATTGCATATCTGCCCAACCCACTCATGTTTTTGGAAGAATTTTGAACTCATAATTGGTCACAAGGTAGCCCGGTTTGTTACCTGTGTTTTTCAACTAAAGACAGCCTCACAGCTTACTGAGAAGTCATCTGCTTTAAAAGATCATAAGACATAGGAGCAGAATTAGGCCACTCGGCCCATCGGGTCTGCTCCGCCATTCAATCACGGCTGATATTTTTCTCATCCCCATTCTCCTGCCTTCTCCCCATAACCCCTGATACCCTTATTAATCAAGACCTCCACTCCAGCCAAAGCTTGAGTAACAACAGGCCTGCTACGAAAGAGACTCAAATAATTACTACCTGTAATTGTTTCGCTTTTTTCTTTCATCTGTATCTAGTATTTTGTGTGTGTGATAGTATGTCAGATGCACGTTAAACCTCGAGGCAAATGTGTGCCAATAAATTATCTTTATTTTTAAATTGACTCCAGTTTTTAAAAACATAAGCTCTGGTAAATAATAAGGTTTATTAATATTATGTTATTAAGGTTTAAGTTACAGGGAAAGGCACAAGGAACGAACGAGCTGGTAGGTGAATAAACGTTCTACTTTCCAATAAATAGTCTGTAAAAGTAAACTTAGGACATGGCAGGGTCACCTGGAATCTCCATCCTGTAACTTGTGCCACGTCATAGACAATTCTTGTGGCCTAGATGAATACCAGGAGATGTCACCAGCCGCGGAGACCTGAGCCATGGGCTTTAGAACTGGAGTGACGGCTGGATTTGCTGTGGCATATCCGTGAGGCTAGAACTATGTGCATAATAATAATAATCTTTATTGTTGTCACAAGTAGGCTTACATTAACACTGCAATGAAGTTACTGTGAAAAGCACCTAGTCGCCACACTCCGGCGTCTGGTCAGGTACATTGAGGGACAATTCAGCATGTCCAAACTACCTAACAGCACGTCCTTTTGGGACTTGTAGGAGGAAACCGGAGTACTCGGAGGCAACCCATGCAGGCACGAGGAGAACGTGCAGGCTCCGCATAGACAGTGACCCAAGCCGGGAATCGAACCTGGGACCCAGGCGCTGTGAAGCAACAGTGCATAATATGTTTAGGGAGGTTGCCACACCACAGATTAATAAACGGTAGACCGAGAGGGAATGGGCAACTGCGAGACAGTCCAGGAAGTCTACGCAGGTAGTTCAGGAGTCCCGAATCCATCTCGCTCACTAGCTGGATTTCCATTTTGGATACCAGTGAAGGAAATGGTTTCCTCAGAGGAATGCCAAGTCTATGGCACCACAGGTAATTCAGCTGCACAGGAGAGGCGGAAGAAGAGCAATAGTGGTGGGGTATTCAATAGTTAAGGGAACAGACAGGCGTTTCTGCAGCTGTAAAGATGGATCCAGAATCATATGGTGCCAGAGTCAAGGTGTGGGTGTGTGTGGACTTTACACTTTGAGGCACTGGGACTGGTTTTAGGGCAGGTGGGACCTGGACAAGGTGGACAGTTTGCATCTGAGCAAAATCGGAACCAATATACCAATACACTCGCAGGGAGATTGCTCATGCTATTTGGCAGACTTTAAACTAACTTGGCAGGGAGGTGGGAACCAAAGTGGAATTCAGAAGGGAGAGAAGCAAAGCTGTAAGGGTAGGAAGTAGCAAGTGAAATTAGAAGACAGCAGAAACAAAAGCTAACATCAAATAGGGTCAAAGTACAGTAAAAATAATTAAAGGCAGTCTATCTGAATGCATGATGTGGAGAAGCCGGCGCTGGCTTGGGGTGAGCACAGTAAGAAGTCTCACAACACCAGATTAAAGTCCAACAGGTTTATTTGAAATCATACGCTTTTGGAGTGCTGCTCCTTCATCAGGTGAAATCACTTCACCTGATGAAGGAGCAGCGCTATTTGTGCTGTCAATTTACTTATGAGGGCATGCAGCATACATAAGTGAATTGACAGCACAAATAGAAATAAACTGGTATGATCTAACTGTCATTTGAGATGTAAACCCAGGGTGATAGAGGCGAGGAACTGAATATTCAGTAGTATTTAACATTTAAGAAGGTTAGGCAAAAAGGAAAAGGATGTGGGGTAGCACAATTAATAAAGAATGAGATCAGTACATTAGTGAGAGTGGTCCGATTCCAGATCAGACCCCAACAGTAACTAGGATACTGGACAGAAACAGCAATATTTTTTGAAATGACTTCACGAAAATAGGGGTATTGTTACGACATCCTGGGCACAGTTAATTCCAGCCCCATGTACCCGGAATAACGACACAAGTGAATTAAACAATATTTCTTAGAAAAATACCCAAGTCTTTGGCTGCCCATTCATCACAGACATCAGGTTTGTAAACATAAACCTGATTACTGTTTATTTATAACAAGAACTATAATGAAACATGCAGTAAATACAAATGTTTAACGGTAAGCTAATACCCAATACCTTGACCCACCCTCCCCCCCCCCCCACACACATGCACACACACATGACAGACAAACACAGAGGGGAGGAAAGGGGTAACAATCATAAGTGGAGGGGAAAAGTGTGCATTTTCTTCACAGTAAGCTTGCAGATTAAAGTCCTTGGTGTGCAGCCTATAATGATCTTCTTTACTCTAGTTTAACAATGCAGAACTAATCGCTTTTCCTGGAAAGGCACCTTATTTCTCTTCAAACTTAGCTTTCAGTTCAAGGTTTGTCTTCAACCCTCTGTAGGTTCAAGAATACAGTACCCACTGGCTTTCTGGAGAGAGACAGCCAATAGCCGTCTGGAGAGAGTTACCTGGATCTTTCTGAGAGTGTTAGATGGTACTTTCTGGAGTTTGCTGGACCTTCACTGTGCTGCCAAAAACAAAACTGAAAACAAACTCAATCCTTGCACACTGAAAAGCATTCCAGTGGGATTAGATCCAATCACCACCTATTAACCACGCAGAGCACAGTCTCTTGGGCCAATCCACTGACCACCAGCCAACCAATCAAACAGAGCCGGAACCTATCTCTCTGTCACTGATGCCGGTCAGTCAGCAGCTTCTGTTTAAACCAGCAGAGCCTTGCGGATTCTTCCTGCCTGAACTAAAGATATGAACCTCTTGCCTTAAAAAGACATGTCCAATAATCATCCATGGATCAAAAATGTAACGGCAGAAGTAAAAGGGGAACAAAGAACAATACAGCACAGGAACAGGCCCTTTGGTCCTCCAAGCCTGCACCGCCCATGATACCTGCCTAAACTAAAACCGTCTGTTCTTACGGGAGTCCGTATCCTTCCATTCCCACCCTTTTATATATTTGCCTCGATGTCCCTTAAATGCCGCTATAGTACCTGCTCCCTCCACAGGCAGCACGTTCCATATATTTATCACCCTCTGTGTAAAGATCTTGCCTCGCACATCTGTTCTAAACTTTTCCCCGCACTCATTAAACCTACGTCCACTAGTACTTAACTCTCCTACCCGAGGAAAGAGCATCCGACTATCCACTCAGTCCATGCTACTCATAATCTTGTAGACCTCTATCAGGTCGCCTCTCAACCTCCCTTTGTTCCAGTGAGAACAGACAGAGTTTATATAACCTCTCCTCATACCTAATGCCCTCCATACATCCTAGTATAGGATGTTCAAGGTTTGTCTTCAACCCTCTGTAGGTTCAAGAATACAGTACCCACTGGCTTTCTGGAGAGAGACAGCCAATCACCTTCTGGAGAGAGTTACCTGGATCTTTCTGGAGATAGAGGACAGATGTCAGAGGTAGGTTCTTTACTCAGAGTTGTAAGGGCATGGAATGCCATGCCTGCAACAGTAGTGGACTCGCCAACACTAAGGGCATTCAAATGGTCATTGGATAGACATATGGACGATAAGGGAATAGCGTAGATGGGCTTTAGAGTGGTTTCACAGGTCGGCGCAACATCGAGGGCCGAAGGACCTGTACTGCGCTGTAATGTTCTATATTCTAGTAAACCGCTTCTGTATCCTCTCCAAAGCATCCATATCCTTCTGGTAGTGTGGCGACCAGAATTGTACATAATATTCCAAATGAGGCCTAACGAAGGTCCTGTACAGCTGCAACATGACTTGCCAATTTTCATACTCAATGCCCTGACTGATGAAGGCCAGCATGCCGTAGGCCTTCTTGACCACCTTATCCACATACGTTGCCACTTTCAGTGATTGGTGGACATGCACGCCCAGATCTCTCTGCCTGTCAGTACTCACAAGTGTTCTACCATTTATTGTTATTCGTACTTGCTCCTTCCTCAGGTTAATGAAGAGGTGGGTTGCAGAATATATATATAGACAAAGTCAAAGATGCAATACGATACTTTGAATGCGAGTCCTTGCAGGTAATGAAGTCTACAGGTCCAGACGGAGCAACTGGAGAGAGGGATAATCACAAATTAAAGGGGTGTGAATTGTCTCAAGTCAGGACAGTTGGTAGGATTGGTAGATGCTCCGAAAGCTAGGGATTCGGAACAAACCTGTTGGACTTTAACCTGGTGTTGTCGGACTTCTTACTGTGCTCACCCCAGTCCAATGACGGCATCTCCACATGAATATATTACCAATTCAATTAGCTCTTACCTTAAAAAATATTAAGGTAGATAAGTCCCCAGGGCCTGATGGGATCTACCCCAGAATACTGAAGGAGGCTGGAGAGGAAATTGCTGAGGCCTTGACAGAAATCTTTGGATCCTCACTGTCTTCAGGTGATGTCCCGGAGGACTGGAGAATAGCCAATGTTGTTCCTCTGTTTAAGAAGGGTAGCAAGGATAATCCAGGGAACTACAGGCCGGTGAGCCTTACTTCAGTGGTAGGGAAATTACTGGAGAGAATTCTTCGAGACAGGATCTACTCCCATTTGGAAGCAAATGGACGTATTAATGAGAGGCAGCATGGTTTTGTGAAGGGGAGGTCGTGTCTCACTAACTTGATAGAGTTTTTCGAGGAGGTCACTAAGATGATTGATGCAGGTAGGGCAGTGGATGTTGTCTATATGGACTTCAGTAAGGCCTTTGACAAGGTCCCTCATGGTAGACTAGTACAAAAGGTGAAGTCACACAGGATCAGGGGTGAGCTGGCAAGGTGGATACAGAACTGGCTAGGTCATAGAAGGCAGACAGTAGCAATGGAAGGATGCTTTTCTAATTGGAGGGCTGTGACCAGTGGTGTTCCACAGGGATCAGTGCTGGGACCTTTGCTGTTTGTAGTATATATAAATGATTTGGAGGAAAATGTAACTGGTCTGATTAGTAAGTTTGCAGATGACACAAAGGTTGGTGGAATTGCGGATAGCGATGAGGACTGTCAGAGGATACAGCAGGATTTAGATTGTTTGGAGACTTGGGCGGAGAGATGGCAGATGGAGTTTAATCCGGACAAATGTGAGGTAATGCATTTTGGAAGGTCTAATGCAGGTAGGGAATATACAGTGAATGGTAGAACCCTCAAGAGTATTGAAAGTCAAAGAGATCTAGGTGTACAGGTCCACAGGTCACTGAAAGGGGCAACACAGGTGGAGAAAGTAGTCAAGAAGGCATACGGCATGCTTGCCTTCATTGGCCGGGGCATTGAGTATAAGAATTGGCAAGTCGTGTTGCAGCTGTATAGAACCTTAGTTAGGCCACACTTGGAGTATAGTGTTCAATTCTGGTCGCCACACTACCAGAAGGATGTGGAGGCTTTAGAGAGGGTGCAGAAGAGATTCACCAGAATGTTGCCTGGTATGGAGGGCATTAGCTATGAGGAGCGGTTGAATAAACTCGGTTTGTTCTCACTGGAACGAAGGAGGTTGAGGGGCGACCTGATAGAGGTCTACAAAATTATGAGGGGCATAGACAGAGTTGATAGTCAGAGGCTTTTCCCCAGGGTAGAGGGGTCAAGTACTAGGGGCATAGGTTTAAGGTGAGAGGGGCAAGGTTTAGAGTAGATGTACGAGGCAAGTTTTTACGCAGAGGGTATTGGGTGCCTGGAACTCGCTACTGGAGGAGGTGGTGGAAGCAGGGACGATAGTGACATTTAAGGGGCATCTTGACAAATACATGAATGGGATGGGAATAGAGGGATACGGACCCAGGAAGTGTAGAAGATTGTAGTTTAGTTGGGCAGCATGGTCGGCGCGGGCTTGGAGGGCCGAAGGGCCTGTTCCTGTGCTGTACATTTCTTTGTTCTTTGGTCTAATAATCTTTTTGTGTGACACTTACTGGCTCTGCTTGAATTGACCCTACCAGTTTCTGCAGTGTAATGTAAGCCTACTTGTGACACTAATAAAGATTATTGAAATTTGAATACATTTTTCAAATCATATTGACTTACAAAATCATAGTATGATAAGCCAAGTATATTGTTAAGTCTTCCTAAATTATAGATTCCAGTAGTTTCCATTTTTCTCTCTGTCTCCTTTTTTGAATTGCAGTGTTACATTTGCTATTGTCCAACCTGCTGAGCCCATTGTAGAATCTAGGGAACTTTGGAAAATCATAACAACTGCACCACTACCTCTTTTAGCTTCCTCTTTTAGAACCGCAGGATATAGGCCATCAGATACTGAGGATTTGTTATCTTTTATCCCTTAGGTTTTTCCAATATCTTTTCCCTGTTGCTACTAATTACTTAAGTTCCCCATTTATATTACCCCTTTGATTACCCTCTACTTCTGGTATGTAATTTGTGTCTTCTGTGAAGGTAAAATATTTGTTTCGAATTTCTGTCTTTTCTTCATTCCCCTGTCTCTGCCTCTAAAGAACAATGTTTACTTCGGCTATTCTCCTTTGTATATTCTTGTAAAAGTTCCTTTAATCTGTTTTTATATTCCTGGCTAGTTACTCTCAAGCTATTTTTTTCCCCTTTTATTCATGCTCTGGTCGCCGTTTGCTTGTTTAAAAATCTTTCCCAATGAGGGATAGAAATGGCAAGATTAGGGAACCATGGTTGACCGGTGGAATTGTGAGTCTAGCTAAGATGAAAAGGGAAGCATACATAAGATCTAGGCGACTTAAAACTGATGAAGCTTTGGAGGAATATCGGGAAAGTAAGGCAAATCTCAAATGTGCAATAAAGTGGGCTAAAAGGGGTCATGAAATATCTTTGGCTAACAGCGTTAAGGAAAATCCCAAATCCTTTTATTCGTATAAGGAGCAAGAGGGTAACTAGAGAAAGGATTGGCCCACTCAAAGACAAAAGAGGGAATTTATGTGTGGAGTCAGAGGAAATGGGTGAGATTCTTAATGAGTACTTTGCATCGGTATTCACCAAGGAGAGGGACATGATGGATGTTGAGGTTAGGGATGGATGTTTAAATACTCTAGGTCAAGTCGGCATAAGGAAGGGGGAAGTTTTGGGTATTCTTAAAGGCATTAAGGTGAACAAGTCCCCATGTCCGGATGGGGTCTATCCCAGGTTACTGAGGGAAGCGAGGGAGGAAACAGCTGGGGCCTTGACAGATATCGTTGCAGCATCCTTGAGCACGGGTGAGGTCCAGGAGGACTGGAGAATTGCAAATGTTGTCCCTTTGTTTAAGAAGGGTAGCAGGGATAATCCAGGGAATTATAGACCTGTGAGCTTGACGTCTGTGGTAGGCAAACTGTTGGAGAAGATACTGAGGGATAGGATCGATTCACACTTAGAAGAAAATAGACTTATCAGTGATAGGCAGCATGGTTTTGTGCAGGGAAGGTCATGTCTTACAAACCTAATAGAATTCTTTGAGGAAGTGACAAAGTTAATTGATGAGGGAAGGGCTGTAGATGTCATATACATGGACTTCAGTAAGGCGTTTGATAAAGTTTCCCATGGCAGGTTGATGGAAAAAGTGAAGTCGCATGGAGTTCAGGGTGCACTAGCTAGATGGATAAAGATCTGGCTGGGAAACAGGAGACAGAGAGTAGTGGTGGAAGGGAGTGACTCAAAATGGAGATGGGTGACTAGTGGTGTTCCATAGGGATCCGTGCTCGGACCACTGTTGTTTGTGATATACATAAATGATCTGGACGAAGGTATAGGTGGTCTGATTAGCAAGTTTGCAGATGATACTAAGATTGGTGGAGTTGCAGATAGCGAGGGGGACTGTCAGAGAATACAGCAAAATATAGATAGATTGGAGAGTTGGGCAGAGAAATGGCAGATGGAGTTCAATCCAGGCAAATGCGAGGTGATGCATTTTGGAAGATCCAATTCAAGTAACTTCATTGAAGCCTACACGTGACAATAAGCGATTTTCATTTCATTTTCATTTCATTTCAAGAGCAGACTATACGGTCAATGGAAGTGTCCTGGGGAAAATTGTTGTCCAGAGAGATCTGTGAGTTCAGGTCCATTGTACCCTGAAGGTGGCAACGCAGGTTGATAGAGTGGTCAAGAAGGCATACAGCATGGTTGCCTTCATCGGACAGGGTATTGAGTACAAGAGTCGGCAGGTCATGTTACGGTTGTGTAGGACTTTGGTTAGGCCACATTTGGAATACTGCGTGCAGTTCTGGTCGCCACATTACCAGAAGGATGTGGATGCTTTAGAGAGGATGCAGAGGAGGTTCACCAGGATGCTGCCTGGTATGGAGGGTGCTAGCTATGTAGAAAGGTTGAGTAGATTAGGATTGTTTTCATTGGAAGGACAGAGGTTGAGGGGGGACCTGATTGAGATCCACAAAATCATGAGAGGTATGGACAGGGTGGATAGCAACAAGCTTTTTCCAAGAGTGTGGGTGTCAATTACAAGGGGTCACGATTTCAAGGTGAGAGGGGGAAGTTTAAGGGGGATGTGCGTGGAAAGTTTTTTACGCAGAGTGTGGTGGGTGCCTGGAACGCTTTGCTAGCGGAGGTGGTAGAGGCGGGCACGATAGCATCATTTAAGACGCATCTAGACAGATATATGAACGGGCGGGGAACAGAGGGAAGTAGATCCTTGGAAAATAGGCGACGTGTTTAGATAAAGGATTTGGATCGGTGCAGGCTGGGAGGGCTGAAGGGCCTGGGCGCAATTCTCCCATCGGGAGACTAAGTCCCGACGCCAGAGTGAAAACCGGAGTGTTTCACTCCGGCGTCGGAGGCCGTTCCCAGCCTCTTATTCTCTCGCCCACGGGGGGCTAGGAGCGGCACCGCGTCATTTACGCCGCGTAAAAGCGGCGCCGCGTAAATGATGTCATCCGCACATGTGCGGGTTGGCCGGCGCCAACCCGCGCACGCGTGGTTGCCGTCCTCCCCGCGGCCGCCCCGCAAGAAGATGTCGGATGGATCTTGCGGGGCAGCGGAGGAAAGGAGGTCCTCCTTCAGAGAGGCCAGCCCGCCGATCGGTGGGTACCGATCGCGGGCCAGACCCCTTTTGAGCAACTCCCCGGTGCAGGGACCCCCCCCTCGCCCCCCCACAGGCCGTCCCCCCCAGTGTTCCCGCGCTGTTCCTGCCGGCAGCAACCAGGTGTGTATGGCGCCGACGGGAACCTGTCGTGTTGGACAGGCCGCTCGGTCCATCCGGGCCGGGGAATCGCCGCCTGCCCATTACCAACGGCAAGCGGCGATTCTCCCAGCGGCCAGCCGTGATTCGCGCTGTGCCGGTTTGGGGGGGGGGGGGGGGCGGAGACAATCGCGAGCTGGCGTCAGGGCGGCATGGCGGGACTCGCGCGGCGTCCAGGCGAATCTCCCACCCGGCGTTTGGGGGGGGGGGGGATTCCGCCCCCTGTTTCTGTGCTGTAATTTTCCTTGTTCTTAATCCTCAGGTTTACTATTATTCCTCGCAACATTGTAAGTCTCTTTTAATGTAATAATTTCCTTCGTAAGGTGGATTGCTCTGGCTAAAATTTTGTTTTTTAATGTGACGTATTTTTGTTGAACATTTTGAATCTTTTCATTAAGTGTACCATGGCCATACCTTTAGTGTATTTAGCCAATCCAGCTTAGCCAGTTCTTCATGCTTATGTAATTGGCTTTGTTTAAGTTTAAGATTCTTGTTTTAGATGGTGATTACTTTTTTTCCCCAGATGATCTTTTATCAGGATACTATACGGTCATGTTGAAGTGCAGTTGCCACTTTACGAGATCTAAAACTTTTTTATCCCTATTTGGCTCCACAACACATTGTTCCAGAAGACTGCCGCAAAGGCATTCGACAAACTCCTGTTCCAGACTACAAGTGACAATTTGATTTGTCCACTCGGATTATTACATTGCCTTTGCTGCAATCTTCAATTATTTATCATCCATGCCAATCTATGGCCTTCAATCCAACATCAATGGCTCTTGATAACTCCTGTGCCAATTGTTGCCAACTCATAACTCCACCCTTTGCCCTTTCACTCCTCCCCCAATGCCAACTCAGCCAGAATTGACCTCAGGATCTACGCTGAGGTGAAATAAATTTTTTCAGCATCTACTGGTGAATTCACTAATTAAAAAACACTTTTTGATAAAGTCCATTCACTACATTTAACTACTTTATGCCGAACAAAAATGAGCATCAAGACTCATGGCCCACTTCGAAGAGTATATAAGACTTTGAGCTATCATTTAAAACTATGAACTGAGACACCCTATGATAACTAAATGTTGCGAAATCAGTCATGCAGCACTAATGCTATAATGATAGTCAAAGAACAAAAAAGTACAGCACAGGAACAGGCCCTTTGGCCCTCCAAGCCTGCGCCGACCATGCTGCCCATCTAAACTATAATCTTCTACACTTCCGTGGTCTGTATCCCTCTATTCTCACCTTATTCATGTATTTGTCAAGATGCCCCTTAAACGTCACTATCGTCCCTGCTTCCACCACCTCCTCCGGCAGCGAGTTCCAGGCACCCACTACCCTCTGCGTAAAAAACTTGCCTCGTACATCTACTCTAAACCTTGCCCCTCTCACCTTAAACCTATGCCCCCTAGTAATTGACCCTTCTACCCTGGGAAAAAATCTCTGACTCTCCATTCTGTCTTTGCCCCTCATAATTTTGTAGACCTAAAAGCTTATGTCAATAGATAGTGTAAAAGACAAGCAATTATTTTGGTTTTAAACACATCAGACTATTCTTACAAAAATATAAAGGCCAGGAGATTTAAATGCCTCGACAACTTGGCACTTCCCTTGACAGCTGCAATGAATTTTCACTTTTTAAGGCACATTCATGTCTACTTCAAAAAATCCCAAAAGATGCAACTTCCCTCAAAGTTGCCGCAGACCTCTGCCAAAGGGTACCTATCTCTCAAGTAACTCCAGGAATCCGGTTTTGGATATCTCGCTTGAGGAAACTGGAGCTCATAGACTCAGACACTCTACGGTGCAAAAGGAGGCCATTCGGTCCATTGGGGCTGCACTGGCCCTGCAGCCTTTCTTTCAAATTTTTAATGGTTGGAACATTTAACCATCTCAGCAACCAAAATAAAACTGTGGCGTTGCAAAGTTCAGTTTGCTATCTTTCAATCTACCAAGGGCTCTTTCTGGGTTTGAATGCCTTGCCCCATCTACACTGTTTTTACTAGAACTTCTACACCGTCGCCTGCAGGACGAATTCGTCTCTGCACCGCTGTCTCATCGTCAAAGTCAATTCTGCCAGAAAAGTTAATTATGCAGTGCAGTTACTTCCTCTGTGAAGGAATATCCCATTAGACCTTGGACTCATGTGAAACAATAACTCGTTTCTCTGTGTATTTGCCCTCTTTCTTTCTCTATCCCACCTTTACTGTATGAGTGAAAAGGAGGTTACATGGCATCCTCCTCCTGTATTTGATGGGAAGCACGGTAGCACAGTGGTTAGCACAGTTGCTTCACAGCGCCAGGGTCCCAGGTTTAATTCCCGGCTTGGTTCACGGTCTGTGCGGAGTCTGCACATTCTGTGTGGGCTTCCTCCGGGTGCTCCGGTTTCCTCCCACAAGTCCCGAAAGACGTGCTTGTTCGGTGAATTGGACATTCTGAACTCTCCCTCTGTGTAGCCGAACAGATGCTGGAATGTGGCGACTAGGGGATTTTCACAGTAACTTCCTTGCAGTGTTAATGTAAACCTACTTGTGATACTAATAAAAGATTATAAATTATTGAGTGTGTGCAAATAAACTACCCCTCTGGGATTTGCTGTGGGGTTATTAATAGATTAGAGTGGGAAACCTGGGAGTAGTTGAGGCAAACAGCATAGATTCACTTTAAGAAGGCAGATGTTGCGGCCATTTCGGAGACATGGATAGAGCAGGGACAGGAATGGATGTTGCAGGTTCCGGGGTTTAGGTGTTTTAGTAAACTCAGAGAAGGAGGCAAAAGAGGGGGAGGTGTGGCGCTGCTAGTCAAGAGCAGTATTACGGTGGCGGAGAGGATGCTAGATGGGGACTCTTCTTCCGAGGTAGTATGGGCTGAAGTTAGAAACAGGAAAGGAGAGGTCACCCTGTTGGGAGTTTTTTTATAGGCCTCCTAATAGTTCTAAGGATGTAGAGGAAAGGATGGCGAAGATGATTCTGGATAAGAGCGAAAGTAACAGGGTAGTTATTATGGGAGACTTTAACTTTCCAAATATTGACTGGAAAATATATAGTTCGAGTACAATAGATGGGTCGTTTTTTGTACAGTGTGTGCAGGAGGGTTTCCTGAAACAATATGTTGACAGGCCAACAACAGGCGAGGCCACGTTGGATTTGGTTTTGGGTAATGAACCAGGCCAGGTGTTGGATTTGGACTTAGAAGAGCACTTTGGGGACAGTGACCACAATTCGGTGACGTTTACGTAAATGATGGAAAGGGATAAGTATACACCGCAAGGCAAGAGTTATAGCTGGGGGAAGGGCAATTATGATGCTATTAGACGTGACTTGGGGGGGGATAAGGTGGAGAAGTAGGCTGCAAATGTTGGGCACACTGGATAAGTGGGGCTTGTTCAAGGATCAGCTACTGCGTGTTCTTGGTAAGTATGTACCGGTCAGGCAGGGAGGAAGGCGTCGAGCGAGGGAACCGTGGTTTACCAAGGAAGTAGAATCTCTTGTTAAGAGGAAGAAGGAGGCCTATGTGAAGATGAGGTGTGAAGTTTCAGTTGGGGCGATGGATAGTTACAAGGTAGCGAGGAAGGATCTAAAGAGAGAGCAAGGACGAGCAAGGAGGGGACATGAGAAGTATTTGGCAGGAAGGATCAAGGAAAACCCAAAAGCTTTCTATAGGTATGTCAGGAATAAGCGAATGACTAGGAAAAGAGTAGGACCAGTCAAGGACAGGGATGGGAAATTGTGTGTGGAGTCTGAAGAGATAGGCGAGATACTAAATGAATATTTTTCGTCGGTATTCACTCAGGAAAAAGATAATGTTGTGGAGGAGAATGCTGAGCCCCAGGCTCATAGAATAGATGGCATTGAGGTACGTAGGGAAGAGGTGTTGGCAATTCTGGACAGGCTTAAAATAGATAAGTCCCCGGGACCTGATGGGATTTATCCTAGGATTCTCTGGGAGGCCAGGGAAGAGATTGCTGGACCTTTGGCTTTGATTTTTATGTCATCATTGGCTACAGGAATAGTGCCAGAGGACTGGAGGACAGCAAATGTGGTCCCTTTGTTCAAAAAGGGGAGCAGAGACAACCCCGGCAACTATAGACCGGTGAGCCTCACGTCTGTAGTGGGTAAAGTCTTGGAGGGGATTATAAGAGACAAGATTTATAATCATCTAGATATGAATAATATGATCAGGGATAGTCAGCATGGCTTTGTGAAGGGTAGGTCATGCCTCACAAACCTTATCGAGTTATTTGAGAAGGTGACTGAACAGGTAGATGAGGGTAGAGCAGTGGATGTGGTGTATATGGATTTCAGCAAAGCGTTTGATAAGGTTCCCCACGGTAGGCTATTGCAGAAAATACGGAGGCTGGGGATTGAGGGTGATTTAGAGATGTGGATCAGAAATTGGCTAGCTGAAAGAAGACAGAGGGTGGTGGTTGATGGGAAATGTTCAGAATGGAGTACAGTCACAAGTGGAGTACCACAAGGATCTGTTCTGGGGCCGTTGCTGTTTGTCATTTTTATCAATGACCTAGAGGAAGGCGCAGAAGGGTGGGTGAGTAAATTTGCAGACGATACTAAAGTCGGTGGTGTTGTCGATAGTGTGGAAGGATGTAGCAGGTTACAGAGGGATATAGATAAGCTGCAGAGCTGGGCTGAGAGGTGGCAAATGGAGTTTAATGTAGAGAAGTGTGAGGTGATTCACTTTGGAAGGAATAACAGGAATGCGGAATATTTGGCTAATGGTAAAGTTCTTGAAAGTGTGGATGAGCAGAGGGATCTAGGTGTCCATGTACATAGATCCATGAAAGTTGCCACCCAGGTTGATAGGGTTGTGAAGAAGGCCTATGGAGTGTTGGCCTTTATTGGTAGAGGGATTGAGTTCCGGAGTCGGGAGGTCATGTTGCAGCTGTACAGAACTCTGGTACGGCCGCATTTGGAGTATTGCGTACAGTTCTGGTCACCGCATTATAGGAAGGACGTGGAGGCTTTGGAGCGGGTGCAGAGGAGATTTACCAGGATGTTGCCTGGTATGGAGGGAAAATCTTATGAGGAAAGGCTGATGGACTGGAGGTTGTTTTCGTTGGAGAGAAGAAGGTTAAGACGAGACTTAATAGAGGCATACAAAATGATCAGGGGGTTAGATAGGGTGGACAGTGAGAGCCTTCTCCCGCGGATGGAAATGGCTAGCACGAGGGGACATAGCTTTAAACTGAGGGGTAATAGATATAGGACAGAGGTCAGAGGTAGGTTCTTTACGCAAAGAATAGTGAGGCCGTGGAATGCCCTACCTGCTACAGTAGTGAACTCGCCAACATTGAGGGCATTTAAAAGTTTATTGGATAAACATATGGATGATAATGGCATAGTGTAGGTTAGATGGCTTTTGTTTCGGTGCAACATCGTGGGCCGAAGGGCCTGTACTGCGCTGTATTGTTCTTTGTTCTATATGTTCTATAAACACTTGAGGGAGAAAGGGACAGTAGGATATATTTTTAGCATATCCGGAAGTACAAAATCTCTGCTCAGTCTTGAATTCCATGTTGATAACTTGCCTACTTTAACCAGTCAGGTGGCATAAATCACAATTATTACCCAGTATTTATAATTGATAAAGTAAGGCTTTGCTGTAATGACTTTAGATGCCTTCTTTGAATTTCTTCAGTGGCAAACCAATGTTAATAGATGGGATAAATTTCACAACTGATATTTTAATTTCTAGTATTCCATGATTTTAATATGTTATATATACATACCAATTACAGTCACAATGCTTGCTTCTTGATAATTTCCCAATGGGAAAGTGACGACCTTGCAGATGTAGATTCCAGAATCTGAAAACCCAACTCTGGTAATCAGAATTGTTGCGTCTTTCAAAGATGGGTTTGTGAACACAGCTCTTCCTTCATAGTTCCCTTGGATTGAGGTTCCATAAAGAGGATGAAACACTGCAATAGTGTCTGAGGTCCCATGTTCTTGCTTCTCCCAGGAGATCTGAGTTACAGTTTCTTTCACGGTAACCAAACACTTTAAGGTGACGTTTTTGTCCAAAATTGCAGATATCTTCTTATCAACAACAACTGGTCCAGCCAAGGTACCTGTTAAGAAAAATAGACGATACATTTTTTATAGCAAACATTCTCTTCCCCACACATTTTTTAAAAAAGAAAATCTAATGGCTCAATTAAGAAATGAATTGCAGCTTGATCGAGAGTTTCAAAAATCAGAAAGATTTTAAATTCAATTTCTGATCTCTGTCAGTTTGCGGATCTTTACCAGAACAATGATGAGGGCTCTATAACTGGAAATGTTTTCAGGCGGAAGAAAGAAAATCCAACAAGGTTTGCATTCCTAAACAGTATGAACCGAACCATTGTAGAAAAATGAGATTATGTCCTTTTGGTGAAAACAGGATGCAGCTGAGCACTGACATTCTGAGTTTTCACGGTTTCAGGTCACAGGAAATGCGGGCTTCCTCCTGGAAAAAAAATCTTGCTGTGATTACAAATAGAGCAAATGGTGGTAGAGCATGAAACACAAATGTGATACTTCCTTTATCAAAGATAAAGCATGGAGTACGTTGTAATACCCTTGGGGTCCAAACTAACCTCTTCAACCAATTCATCAAGGAAGGGAGGAAAAGAATGAGAGGTCGTGAGCCATGTTTACTGACAGCGGTAATTGGCCTGCGGAGTAGGTGGCTTGCTACTCGCCACCAGCGGGATATTGCGGTCCTGCCGAAATCGAGAGCGTTTTGCATGGGGATCCCGCCACATGGAGGTACCTTTGCTGGACCAAAAGATCCCATTGGCAAGAAGGGCTGGAAAATCCAGAGCAGTTTATCTCAGGATTTCAAAACTGAGTCATTGGACCTTAGATGCTTTAGGTGGTTAGCACATTTCTGTCCTTCTCCATCAATGTCTATATATATCCATATTTTTGACTAGTTTTCTTCAATAACAGCACTGCTTTCCTTTGATGGCTGAGACTGCCTTTTATTATCTCTCAGAGTGTCAATATTTGTCAGGGAATCCAACAAAATAAAACAAAACTGTTACAATGGCCTCAAACTAACATGCCCATTTAATAAAAAATCTCTGGACTAAATTCTGACTGATAGTTGACCTTGAGCACAACTTTCCAAAGGCGTAGCAAAACCATTTTAGCCGTGTGCGCTAATTTCAGTAGACATCTACCCATTAGTCGGGAAATGGTGCTGGGAAAATTGATTGGGAATGATGGCGGATAAATCCCCAGGGCCTGAGAATCTGCATCCCCCAGTGCTTAAAGAGATGGCTCTGGAAATAGTGGATGCATTGGTGGTCATCTTCCGGGATTCTATCGACTCTGGAACTGTCCCTGCAGATTGGAGGGTAGCTCACGTCACTTCAATATTCAAAAAGGGAGGTAGAGAGAAAGCAGGGAATTATAGACCAGTAAGTCTAACATCGGTAGTGAGGAAAATGCTTGAATCCATTATCAAGGACTTTATAGCGGAACATTTAGAAAGCAGTGGCAGAATCAGTCAGAGTCAGCATGGATTTATGAAAGGAAAATCGTGCTGGACAAATCTGTTGGAATTCTTTGAAAATGTAACCAGTACAGTTGACAAGGGGGAGCCAGTCGATGTGGTATATTTGGACTTTCAGAAGGCGTTTGACAAAGTCCTGCATAAGAGATTATTGTGCAAAATTAAAGCGCATGGAATTGGGGAAATGTATTGAGGTGGATAGAAAACTGGTTGGCAGAGAGGAAACCAAGAGTCAGTCGGGAGTAATGGGTCCTTTTCAAATTGGCAGGCAGTAACTAGTGGGGTACCACAGGGATCGGTGCTGGGACCACAGCTACTCACAATATATATTAATGATTTGGATGAGGGAACAAAATGTAACATCTCAAAGTTTGCAGATGATATCAAGTTAGGTGGGAGGGTGAATTGTGATGAGGATGCAGGGATCCTACAGCATGATCTGGACAGGTTGGGCAAATTAATGGCAGATGCAGTATAATTTGGATAAGTGTGAGGTTATTGACTTAGGAAGCAAAAAACAGGAAAGCAGATTCCTACCTGAATGGTTATAAATTGGAAGAGGAGAGTGTGCAGCAGGACCTGGGTGTCTTTGTGCACCAGTCGCTGAAGGTAAGCACGCAGGAGCAGGCGGTAAAGAAAGCTAATGGTCTGCTGGCCTTCATTGCACGAGGTTTCGAGTATAATGGTTATCGTGAAATGTTACACAGTTGATTTTCAAATCTTTGTTACCGTTGACCATTTAAAAAACAAAATATTCTCAAGAACATCTAAACTGTCCTCAGATTTTCAACAAAAACCCACTTTGTGCTGTTGCCACTCGAGTTGCATCACACCTGGAATACTATGTGAAATTTTGGTCTCCATATTTAAGGAAGGAAGCAGTACAGCAAAAGTTCAATTGATTGGTCCCTGGGCATAAGGATTGCCTCATGATGACAGGTGGAGTAAATTTTGTCTACATTCTCCGGGGTTTAGGTTAGAAAAATAAGTGATCTGACTGAAACAGTTCAGATTACGAAGGGCTTGACAGGATAGATACTGAGAAGTTGTTTCCCTTTACTTAGGCGCTAGCCTAAAAATTCAACAGTGGCTGCGAGAATCACAGAATAATGTAATGCAGAAGAGGCGCTACTGCCCATCGAGTCTGCACTAACCTATGAAAGGCACCTGACCTGCCAACTCATCCCATTTGCCAGCACTTCGCCCTGAGTCTTGAATGCTGTGGCAAAGAACAAAGAACAATACAGCACAGGAACAGGCCCTCCAAGCCTGCACCGATCACGTGTCCTATCTAGACCGGCCGCCTGCATTCTTCTATACCCCGTCTGTTCATGTGCCTATCCAGATAAGTCTTATAGGTTGCTAACGTACCTGCCTCAACCACCTCACTTGGCAGTGCATTCCAGGTCACCACCACTCTCTGTGTAAAAAAACCTCCCCGCATATCTCCACTGAACCTTTTGCCCCTCACCTTGAACTTGTGCCCCCTTGTAATTGTCATTTCCATCCTGGCCTCCAACTTTTCATCCTATCTATATCCCTAATAGTTTTATGAACTTCTATCAGGTCGCCCCTCAGCCTCCATCTCTCTAGGGAGAATAATCCCAGTTTATTCAACTCTCCTCACAGCTAATACCAGGCAACATACTGGTAAACCTTTTTTGTACTCGCTCCAAAGCCTCCACGTCCTTCTGGTGGTGTGATGACCAGAATTGGACACAGTATTCCAAATGTGGCCTAACCAACGTTCTATAAAACTGTAACATAATTTTCGAGCTTTTATACTCAAAACCCCATCCGATGAAGGCAAGCATGCCATATGCTTTCTTTACCACCATTTCCATCTGTGCTGCCACTTATGCACGCCCAGATCTCTTGGTGTCTCTGTGCATCCGATGGTTCTGGCATTTATTTTAAAGCTCCCACCAGAATTGGGATCACCAAAATGCATCACCTCGTATTTGTCCAGATTAAATTCCATTTGCCATTTCTCTGCCCAATTTTACGGCCTATCTGTATCCTGTTGTATTCTCTGACAATCTTCATCACTATTTGAAACTCCAGCAATCTTAGTATCATTCGCAAACTTGTTAATCAGACCCGCTACGTTTTCTTCCAAGTCATTTATATATATTACAAAGTGCAGAGGTCCCAGTACAGATCCCTGCGGAACACCACTAGTTACAGACCTCCATTCGGAAAAACACCCTTCCACTGCTGCCGTCTGTCTTCTGTTGCCAAGCCAGTTCTGGATCCATCCAGCTCGTTCAGCCCTGACCCCATGTGATCTAATCTTTTGCACCAGCCTGCCATGAGGGACCTTATCAAATGCTTTACTAAAGTCCATGTAGACAACATCCACAGCCCTCCCCTCATCAATCAATTTTGTCACCTCCTCAAGAAATTCAATTAAAGTAGTGAGGCATGACCTCCCTGGTACAAAACCATACTGTCTGTCGTTAATAAGACCATTCACTTCCAAATGTGCATTGATCCTATCTCTGAGAATCTTTTCCAACAATTAACAAAGAACAAAGAACAAAGAAATGTACAGCACAGGAACAGGCCCTTCGGCCCTCCAAGCCCGTGCCGACCATGCTGCCCGACTAAACTACAATCTTCTACACTTCCTGGGTCCGTATCCCTCTATTCCCATCCTATTCATGTATTTGTCAAGATGCCCCTTAAATGTCACTATTGTCCCTGCTTCCACCACCTCCTCCGGTAGCGAGTTCCAGGCACCCACTACCCTCTGCGTAAAAAACTTGCCTCGTACATCTACTCTAAACCTTGCCCCTCTCACCTTAAACCTATGCCCCCGAGTAATTGACCCCTCTACCCTGGGGAAAAGCCTCTGACTATCCACTCTGTCTATGCCCCTCATAATTTTGTATACCTCTATCAGGTCTCCCATCAACCTCCTTCGTTCCAGTGAGAACAAACCGAGTTTATTCAACCGCTCCTCATAGCTAATGCCCTCCATACCAGGCAACATTCTGGTAAATCTCTTCTGCACCCTCTCTAAAGCCTCCACATCCTTCTGGTAGTGTGGCGACCAGAATTGAACACTATACTCCAAGTGTGGCCTAACTAAGGTTCTATACAGCTGCAACATGACTTGCCAATTCTTATACTCAATGCCCCGGCCAATGAAGGCAAGCATGCCGTATGCCTTCTTGACTACCTTCTCCACCTGTGTTGCCCCTTTCAATGACCTGTGTACCTGTACTCCTAGATCTCTTTGACTTTCAATACTCTTGAGGGTTCGACCATTCACTGTATATTCCCTACCTGCATTAGACCTTCCAAAATGCATTACCTCACATTTGTCTGGATTAAACTCCATCTGCCATCTCGCCGCCCAAGTCTCCAAACAATCTAAATCCTGCTGTACCCTCCGACAGTCCTCATCGCTATCCGCAATTCCACCAACCTTTGTGTCGTCTGCAAACTTACTAATCAAACCAGTTACATTTTCCTCCAAATCATTTATATATACTACAAAGAGCAAAGGTCCCAGCACTGATCCCTGTGGAACACCACTGGTCACAGCCCTCCAATGAGAAAAGCATCCTTCCATTGCTACTCTCTGCCTTCTATGGCCTAGCCAGTTCTGTATCCACCTTGCTAGCTCACCCCTGATCCCGTGTGACTTCACCTTTTGTACTAGTCTACCATGAGGGACCTTGTCAAAGGCCTTACTGAAGTCCATATAGACAACATCCACTGCCCTATCTGCATCAATCATCTTAGCGACCTCCTCGAAAAACTCTATCAAGTTAGTGAGACACGACCTCCCCTTCACAAAACCGTGCTGCCTCTCACTAATACGTCCATTTGCTTCCAAATGGGAGTAGATCCTGTCTCGAAGAATTCTCTCCAGTAGTTTCCCTACCACTGAAGTAAGGCTCACCGGCCTGTAGTTCCCGGGATTATCCTTGCTACCCTTCTTAAACAGAGGAACAACATTGGCTATTCTCCAGTCCTCCGGGACATCACCTGAAGACAGCGAGGATCCAAAGATTTCTGTCAAGGCCTCAGCAATTTCCTCTCCAGCCTCCTTCAGTATTCTGGGGTAGATTCCATCAGGCCCTGGGGATTTATCTACCTTAATATTTTTTAAGACACCCAACACCTCGTCTTTTTGGATCTCAATGTGACCCAGGCTATCTACACACCCTTCTCCAGACTCAACATCTACCAATTTCTTCTCTTTGGTGAATACTGATGCAAAGTATTCATTTAGTACCTCGCCCATTTCCTCTGGCTCCACACATAGATTCCCTTGCCTATCCTTCAGTGGGCCAACCCTTTCCCTGGCTACCCTCTTGCTTTTTATGTACGTGTAAAAAGCCTTGGGATTTTCCTTAACCCTATTTGCCAATGACTTTTCGTGACCCCTTCTAGCCCTCCTGACTCCTTGCTTAAGTTCCTTCCTACTTTCCTTATATTCCACGCAGGCTTCGTCTGTTCCCAGCCTTTTAGCCCTGACAAATGCCTCCTTTTTCTTTTTGACGAGGCCTACAGTATCTCTCGTCACCCATGGTTCCCGAAAATTGCCGTATTTATCCTTCTTCCTCACAGGAACATGCCGGTCCTGAATTCCTTTCAACTGCCACTTGAAAGCCTCCCACATGTCAGATGTTGATTTGCCCTCAAACATCCGCCCCCAATCTATGTTCTTCAGTTCCCGCCTAATATTGCTATAATTAGCCTTCCCCCAATTTAGCACATTCATCCTAGGACCACTCTTATCCTTGTCCACCAGCACTTTAAAACTTACTGAATTGTGGTCACTGTTACCGAAATGCTCCCCTACTGAAACATCTACCACCTGGCCGGGCTCATTCCCCAATACCAGGTCCAGTACCGCCCCTTCCCTAGTTGGGGAATTACCTGACAAGTTCTCATCCAGGTACTTTTTGAAAGATGCGACAACCCACCCTCCCAGGCAGAGTATTCCAGCATTCTAGACCATCACCACCCTCTGGGTAAAAACTGTTTTCCTCAAATCCCCCTTAAACTTCCTGCCCCTCACCGTGAACTTGTATCCCCTCATAACTAACCCTTCAGATAAGGGGAACAGCTGCTCATTATCTACCCTGTTCGTGTCCCTCATAATAAGAGGTCACCAATGAAGAACTTTATACACATGTCTGAGAACAGCCAGTTGCTTGGATGGGGAAAAAGCCTCCAAGCAAGCCACAGAGTTCGGTCACAATGGAGAATCAAAAAAAACCATTGAAAATAAAAACGGAGTTCAGCCAAGCCCCACGTGTGCAATCGAGGAATCTCTTCAGAGTTAATGTGAAATGGAATATAAACAAGTTGTAAGGATCTTCCTGTTTAAGTCCCATTTGGTTCCTGTTTTCCCCGTTCTTTTATTTTTTTTGCTTTTACAATTTTGACCTCTGGATGGTTTAGGACATGTGTCTTGAAGGCAACCTATATCTTTAACTCAAGCAGAAGCAGTGACCTGTGACCCTGTGACTTTAAGAAGGCAGTCTGCATGAAGCATCCTTTAATTCAAACAAGCAGATTCCAGAATGATTTGGCTTGACATCAGTGATGACTCAGATTGATGGACTTGGCTGGCGGCCAATGAACTAGCTCGAGACACTGGGCTTTGCTGATAGCACGTGTTAAGTTGTTCGGATTTCTTGGGACTATTTCTCTCCCCATTAGAGTTGGGCTGTAGTTTCGCTTTCAGTTCAGAAACTGAAAGAAGCTTCTCTGATTTTCTCTCTCTGATTATGATGAAATCTCTCTGAAAATCCAGTATAAGAATTCCGGTAAGGTTGCAGGTCATTTTCTTGAAATTATAAAGAATTGAGATTAGAAACTCTGGCTGGGAGCTTGGTTTGATACGAGACCAAGAGTGAGTTGAAGGCTCAATTTAATAAAGGCCAAGTACCTCTCCAGAGGAAATCCTACTGCCTGTGAGTACTGAATGAACCGCCTGCCAGAAGACCATCACCAACTGTACACCGGTGACTTTGATCACTCAGCATCCTGGGACGAAAGCCTGCAGCCAAGAAACCAACCTCGAAGGCAAAGACTCTCATCTTTCCTTTATCTTAATCCTTATTATTTTTACCGCTTACCACCCCTATGTTTATTTGTCTTGTGTGCGTATTGGTAGAGGGTGGGACAGCTGAAGGGGGGGGTGCAGTAGATTAGCTTCCGTTATTACACGATAATTTCTGCATATTTCATCTTTATTTCATCTTTATTTCTATGATAAGTAAACCGTAATTGTGTTTCACTTACAAACCTGTTGAATATAAATTATTGAGCAGCAAAGGGCCAAATACTTCAGGAATTTTACAATTATTGGTTAATTTACTTGTGCTGAGACTCCGTAGCCTGTGGGGCTGGAATCGATCACACACTAGCCCAGGATGTCTTAAGAAACTAAAAAGGCATAAAATCAGGCATACAGCAACAGTGAAACCACAAAGCCCATTGAAACTTCAAGGTTTGAAATGCTTCTCTAACAGACAAGCTGTAGAATGGCTCTCCCCTGAAAGAGGATTTTAGGATAGAAACATTATAGCTGTGCTGTGCGCTACTAAGGAGTATTATACAAGAAAGCAAGCTGGTTTCAATGTTTCACAGACCCGCCGTGACCCCCACCTGGGGGAGACCCCCAGCCTGGCGCCCTCCAGCCCAGCCAGAGTCCCCCAACCCCCAGCTCCTTTGAAGGACCTCCCCCATGACATCTGGCCAGCTGTGACTTTGCGTACCAGTACTAATTGGAGAGGGGTACTCACCTCCTTCCTCCCTCTTGGAGTCCATGGCACCTGGTCTCCATTTATAAAGACCAGTAGTAACTGGCCTGATGTGACATCCCACGGGAGGGAGGGGGGGGCATCCTGTAAGGTTGGAACACTTGACTTCAATCTCGCTAATGAAATTACAATCAAGTAAAATGCATGCTACTCTGGTTCTCACCCTTTCTGGGCAAGATTTGGATCACGGCAGCTTGAAGGGTCTGGGAAGACCACAAACTGCAAATCTCGTCTGGGCCTCACACCATATTTTTCCAACATAACTGCATTTGCACCGGGTGCAAAGTGGCTGGAAAATCACATTCATATTGCAACTTAAATTTTAAGTCAACAGTTTTGATATACCAGCATTTTCAATTAAGTCAAGCATTGCTACACAGTCAACAAACAATTACTACAGGGTCATATAATTTATTTATTTCTATTTTTTTCTGCACCATTTGTCAGCAATTGTTAATGCAGCACTTTCTTGAGATTCTGTGGATTGCTTATTACAGGCTGTTTAGAATTACTATTCAAATAAAAGTCAAACTGCAGGGCTATACATCTGAACCTTGTAATTCTTTTCCCAAAAGCAATTAGAATTGGGAGATGACTTCAGGGGATGTTTTTTATTTACTTTGTAAGTAAGTAGCTGCACTACAGTATTTAATGTTCAAATATGTTTTCTCATTGAAAATTAAAGAATATTTTAAAGTCAATTTTGATCTGTCTGTGCTATGTTTTTTAAATTAGGCAAGATATGTTAGTTGTTGTAAAGTATGAATTTCTTTGGAAACAAGCTTGCACTTTGTACTTGTACATTAAAGTCCAAATAAATAAAAGGTGAAATATTGGAAAATCTGAAACAAAAACAGGAAATGGGGGAAAATCCTCAGTAGCAAGATTACATAGTGCCTGTATTTTCAGTATGTGTCTGTAGTCCCTTTAAATTATTTTGTGTGGCTGCAATATTTAATACAGAGCAAGAGCTGTGAGATATCTTGCCGGGGCTACATAGCTCATCCACATGGGCTGCAGAGGGCAGAGGGGAGTCAGGGATGGACAATAAATGCAAGCCGAGACAGTGACACCCCCATCCCATAAAATAATTCATTAAAAAAAGACACTAAGGGGCAATTTAGCAAAGTCAATCCACCTAACCTGCACATTTTTGGACTCTGGGAGGAAACCGGAGCATCCAGAGGAAACCCACTCAGCCACAGGGAGAAAGTGCAAACTCCACACAGTCACCTGAGGCTGGAAATGAACCCAGGTCCCTGGAGTTGTGAGGCAGCAGTGCTCACCACTATGCCACCGTGCTGCCCCCAAAGTGGTCCTTCCGCTGACAACCTACAGTTCCTCATGGATGCCAGTTTTGGGTTGATTCATCCGTCCTTGGTCTGCCCAATTTGACACTATGGTAATACCAAATTATACAGTGGAAGTTCTCATGATGGAGATGAGATTTTGTCTTCATAACCATCAAGTCACTTCCAGCAATGCTATCATGGACAGGCATGTTTGTGTCAGGTTTGTTGGGGAGGACAAGCTCAAGCAGGCTAATTCCTTTTGTTGATGACCTCACCACCAGGTGTATGTAAGCTCCATTAATTAGTAGTTGTACTACCTAGCCATAGTTAGTGGACAATAAAGTCTCCACTTGGGTTACATTCTAAAAGCACAAAAGAAAGTTTTTTCCTCAAACGCAAATAATCTAAAGCTGTCATGGTGCACATAGGCACCAGCGATATAGGTAAAAAATGAGATGAGGTCCTACAAGCTGAATTTAGGGAGTTAGGAGTTAAACTAAAAAGTAGGACCTCAAAGGTAGTAATCTCAGGATTGCTACCAGTGCCACGAGCTAGTCAGAGTAGGAATGTCAGGATAGATGGGATGAATGCGTGGCTCGAGAGATGGTGCAAGAGGGAGGGAGTCAAATTCCTGGGACATTGGAACCGGTTCTGGGGGAGGAGGGACCAGTACAAACCGGACGGTCTGCACCCGGACAGGACTGGAACCGATGTCCTAGGGGGGGTGTTTGCTAGAGCTGTTGGGGAGAGTTTAAACTAATGTGGCAGGGGGATGGAACCGATGCAGGAAGTTGGAAGGTAGTAAAACAGGGACAGAAATAAAAGGCAGTAAGGGGGAAAGTGTAAGGCAGAGAAGCCATAGTCAAAAATCAAAAAGGGCGACAGTACAAGGTACAGTGGCTGAGGAGAGCTCAGTGAATGTGACCAGGAATACTAAAGGGAATAAAACGGGAAGTGAAAACATTAATGGTAAGCGACGCGGCAGGTTGTTACATGAAGATATGGGTTCAACGACAAGGAAAATTAGGAGAAAGGTTAAGAGGAAATATAACTTAGGAGAGGTTACTGATCGAGGTGTTAAGATTCAGAACAGAGGTAAAAAAGCCAACATAAGTGTACTTTACCTGAATGCTCGTAGTATTCGGAATAAGGTAAATGAGTTGATGGCGCAAATCATCGTGAATGACTATGATTTAGTGGCCATTACTGAAACATGGTTTAAGGATGGTCACGACTGGGAGGTAAATACCCGAGGGTATCAAACTATTCGGAAGGACAGAGTGGATGGTAAGGGAGGTGGTGTAGCTCTGTTATTTAAGGATGACATCCGGGCAACAGTAAGGGATGACATCGGTGCTATGGAGGATAAGGTTGAATCCATTTGGGTGGAAATCACGAATAGTAAGGCGAAAAAGTCACTGATAGGAGTAGTCTATAGGCCAGAAAATAACTGATGCATGTAGAAATGGTACAGCAGTTATCATGGGGGATTTTAATCTACATGTCGATTGGTTTAACCAGGTCGGTCAAGGCAGCCTTGAGGAGGAGTTTATAGAATACATCGGCGATAGTTTCCTAGAACAGTGTGTAATGGAACCTACGAGGGAACAAGCGGTCCTAGATCTGGTCCTGTGTAATGAGACAGGATTGATTCAGGATCTCATAGCTAGGGATCCTCTCGGAAGGAGCGATCACAATATGGTGGAATTTAAAATACAGATGGGGGGTGAGAAGGTAAAATCAAGCACTAGTGTTTTGTGCTTAAACAAAGGAGATTACAATGGGATGAGAGAAGAACTAGCTAAGGTAGACTGGGAGCAAAGACTTTATGGTGAAACAGTTGAGGACCAGTGGAGAACCTTCCAAGTGATTTTTCACAGTGCTCAGCAAAGGTTTATACCAACAAAAAGGAAGGACGGTAAAAAGAGGGAAAATCGACCGTGGATATCTAAGGAAATAAGGGAGAGTATGAAATTGAAGGAAAAAACATACAAAGTAACGAAGATCAGTGGGAGACTAGAGGACTGGGAAATCTTTAGGGGGCAACAGAAAGCTACTAAAAAAGCTATAAAGAAGAGCAAGATAGATTATGAGAGTAAACTTGCTCAGAATATAAAAACAGATAGTAAAAATTTCTACAAATATATAAAACAAAAAAGAATGGCTAAGGTAAATATTGGTCCTTTAGAGGATGAAAATGAAATGAAATGAATGAAAATCGCTTATTGTCCCGAGTAGGCTTCAATGAAGATACTGTGAAAAGCCCCTAGTCACCACATTCCAGCGCCTGTTCGGGGAGGCTGGTACAGGATTTGGAGTTTGGGACCAAGTGCAATGTATCAAAGTTTGCAGACGACACTAAGATGAGTGGTAATGCAAAAAGTGCAGAGGATACCGGAAGTCTGCAGAAGGATTTGGATAGGTTAGGTGAATGGGCTTGGGTTTGGCAGATGGAATTCAATGTTGCCAAGTGTGAGGCTATCTATTTTGGGAGGAATAACATCGGAATGGATTATTATTTAAACGGTAAGATGTTAAAACATGCTGCTGTGCAGAGGGACCTGGGTGTGCTGGTGCACGAGTCACAAAAAGTTGGTGTGCAGGTGCAACAGGTGATTAAGAAGGCTAATCGAGTTTTGTCTTTCATTGCTCGAGGGATGGAGTTCAAGACTAGGGAGGTTATGCTGCAATTGTATAAGGTGTTGGTGAGGCCACATCTGGAGTAGTATGTTCAGTTTTGGTCTCCTTACCTGAGAAAGGACATATTGGCACTGGAGGGAGTGCAGAGAAGATTCACTAGGTTCATCCCAGAGTTGAGGGGACTAGATTTTGACGAGAGGTTGAGTAGACTGGGACTGTACTCATGAGAGTTTAGAAGGATGCGGGGGGATCTGATTGAAACATATAAAATTATGAAGGGAATAGATAGGGTAGATGTATGCAGGTTGTTTCCACTCGTTGGGGAAAGCAGAACTAGGGGGCAAAGCCTCAAAATAAGGGGAAGTAGATTTAGGACCGAGTTTAGGAGTAACTTCTTCACCCAAAGGGTTGTGAATCTCTGTAATTCCTTGCCCAGTGAAGCAGTTGAGGCTCCTTCTTTAAACGTTTTTAAGAAAAAGATAGATACCTTTCTAAACAATAAAGGGATTCGGGGATATGGTGTACGGGCCGGAGAGTGGTGCTGAGTCCACAAAGATCAGCCATGATCTCATTAAAGGGCGGAGCAGGCTCGAGGGGCCAGATGGCCTACTCCTGTTCCTAGTTCTTATGTTCTTATGAGAAGGAAGATTTAATAATGGGAGATGAGGAAATGGCTGAGGAACTGAACAGGTTTTTTGGGTCGGTCTTCACAGTGGAAGACACAAATAACATGCCAGTGACTGACGGAAACGAGGCTATGACAGGTGAGGATCTTGAGATGATTGTTATCACTAAGGAGGTAGTGATGGGCAAGCTAATGGGGCTAAAGGTAGACAAGTCTCCTGGACCTGATGGAATGCATCCCAGAGTGCTAAAAGAGATGGCTAGGGAAATTGCAAATGCACAAGTGATAATTTACCAAAATTCACTAGACTCTGGGGTGGTCCCGGCGGATTGGAAATTAGCAAACGTGACACCACTGTTTAAAGAAGAAGGTAGGCAGAAAGCGGGTAATTATAGGCCAGTGAGCTTAACTTCGGTAGTAGGGAAGATGCTGAATCTATCATCAAGACAGAAATAGCGAGGCATCTGGATGGAAATTGTCCCATTGGGCAGACACAGCATGGGTTCATAAAGGGCAGGTCGTGCCTAACTAATTTAGTGGAATTTTCTGAGGACCTTAACAGTCCGGTAGATAACGGGGAGCCAATGGATGTGGTATATCTGGATTTCCAGAAAGCCTTTGACAAGGTGCCACACAAAAGGTTGCTGCATAAGATGCATGGCATTAAGGGGAAAGTAGTAGCATGGATAGAGGATTGGTTAATTAATAGAAAGCAAAGAGTGGGGATTAATGGGTGTTTCTCTGGTTGGCAATCAGTAGCTAGTGGTGTCCCTCAGGGATCAGTGTTGGGCCCACAACTGTTCACAATTTACATAGATGATTTGGAGTTGGGGACCAAGGGCAATGTGTCCAAGTTTGCAGACGACACTAAGATAAGTGGTAAAGCAAAAAGTGCAGAGGATACTGGAAGTCTGCAGAGGGATTTGGATAGGTTAAGTAAATGGGCTCGGGTCTGGCAAATGGAATACAATGTTGACAAATGTGAGGTTATCCATTTTGGTAGGAATAACAGCAAAAGGGATTATTATTTAAATGATAAAATATTAAAACATGCTGCTGTGCAGAGAGACCTGGGTGTGCTAGTGCAGGAGTCTAAAAAGTTGGTTTACAGGTGCAACAGGTAATTAAGAAGGCAAATGGAATTTTGTCCTTCATTGCTAGAGGGATGGGTTTAAGACTAGGGAGGTTATGCTGAAATTGGATAAGGTGTTGGTGAGGCCACACCTGGAGTAGTGTGTTCAGTTTTGGTCTCCTTACTTGAGGAAGGATGTACTGGCACTGGAGGGTGTGCAGAGGAGATTCACTAGGTTAATCCCAGATCTGAAGGGGTTGGATTAAGAGGAGAGGTTGAGTAGACTGGGACTGTACTCGTTGGAATTTAGAAGGATGAGGGGGGATCTTATAGAAACATATAAGATTATGAAGTGAATAGATAAGATAGATGCGGGCAGGTTGTTTCCACTGGCGGGTGAAAGCAGAACTAGGGGGCATAGCCTCAAAATAAGGGGAAGTAGATTTATGACTGAGTTTAGGAGGAACCTCTTCACCCAAAGGGTTGTGAATCTATGGAATTCCTTCATTAAATGTTTTTAAGATCAAGATAGATAGTTTTTTGAAGAATAAAGGGATTAAGGGTTATGGTGTTCGGGCCGGAAAGTGGAGCTGAGTCCAGAAAAGATCAGCCATGATCTCATTGAATGGTGGAGCAGGCTCGAGGGGCCAGATGGCCTACTCCTGCTCCTAGTTCTTATGTAAATCACCCTGACTCCCATGCCTCCGTATTTTCTGCAGTAGCCTACTGTGGGGAACCTTATCAAACGCTTTACTGAAATCCATATACACCACATCAACTGCTTTACCCTCAGCCACCTGTTTGGTCACCTTCTCAAAGAACTCAATAAGGTTTGTGGGGCACGACCTCCCCTTCACAAAACCGTGTTGACTATCTCTAATCAAATTATTCCTTGCCAGATGATTATACATCCTATCGCTTATAAACCTTTCCAAGATTTTGCCCAGATGTCCGCGATTCATGTGCTAGCGATGTAACTTCACGCATATACTAATATTTTCTCATTTATTTAATTCATGTAATCAGGTTGATGACACTCATCTGAAGTATGCTATAAAGCACATACAGGCTTGATCCCAATTGTATTACTTTGTGTTTTCTTTTGAGTTTCAATCACAATTTCAGTGCTTCTGCTGATTTTGAAATTTCCAAGCCCCTCTCACATTAGAAACTTTGCTTTTTCTAGAGCAAATCTTTAAATGGGCAGGAATGCTCGAGCCCGAGCTATGCGAGTAATCAATTAACTGGTCAATTTCCCCATATTCCTAATTTCATGAAACTTTTGTCAAGTGAAGCTGTATGAAGATGAACGCGACATTACCAAGGTGTAACTTGGTTTGGAGTCTATTGCTAGCCATGATTGACATGTATCTGAATCCGTTTTAGCATGTGACTACCGACATTCTGTGTGCTGATTCAGAACATAAATTGAACTGCACCTATTTCCGAAAAGCCGGCAGGTTATAATTGTCTAGTCATTTCTAGCCACTGCCACTTGTTCAATCGACAAATAAGGACTTGACAAAACACTGATGCATAAAATGTTTTGTGCGCTAATTAGAAACTGACTTGACATTGCCAAATTATTTTTATACATAACACCCACACAACTTGTTTTTTCATTTCAACTGACAAAGAGGACCACTGTCCAGATTGATGGGAAGGACAGACAAGATTTAAAGGCAGATCCATGGAATGAAAGGGCAAAGTTCAAGTCCACACAGCACGGAAACAGGCCCTTCAGCCCATCGTGTCCGGCCAACTACTGGTAAGCTTTCATTTGATATTTTATGGCAACCATGTGACTACTGGTTACATTTTGAAGTTTTTTAAATGAGTTTAAAACCAAGCCTAGTGTCCACGATTTAAAAAAAATAATTTACAGTACCGAATTCTTTTTTTCCAATTAAGGGGAACTTTAGCATGGCCAATTCATCAACCCTGCACATCTTTGGGTTGTGGGGATGAGACCCACACAGACACGGTGAGAATGTGCAAACACCACACCGTCAGTGACCCGGGGCCAGGATCGAACACGGGTCCTCGGCATCGTCCTGCACCACCATGCCGCCCAGCATCCACGATTTTTGAATGTTTCTGATGAGCCTGGGTTTGGTGAAGTCCTTGTGATTTCACTTTACACCGATGCTATGGTTATACAGTAAATATAGGCTAATCATGAGTTAGGTAGGGTCCTGTCTGATGCTGAAGTGAAGCAAGGCAAAATTACCTCCTCACACCAGAGTCAGTTTGAGTTTAGATTTGGCATCCACATGTTCAGTGTTGGAGTGAAACCAAAACTGCTACAGAACGCCAAATCTTTCACCTAAATTCACTACAAGAGATTTTCAGAAATCTCATTGCAGGGCTCAAATGGACACTTCCAGCATCTTAGTAGGCATGGGGATCTTCAGAAGGGAATACTGGTTAGAACAATTAAAACTCAAAGCAGATTTCATGCTTTACATTCAGATTTCTGCACTGTAAATTCTATGATAATCTATGATTTATTCGTCGAGAGATAGGTCATGAGACACATCAACTCCATCGTCCCAAAATGCCTCAAACCACTGCATTCACATACTGCTACAGCCGGTCCACAGCAGACACTATCTCCCTGGCCCTATGCTCACCCCTGGAGCATCTCGACAACAAGGACTCCTACATCAGACTCCGACTCATTGACTACAGCTCCGCCTTCAACACTATAATCCCACCCAAGCAAATATCCAAACACAAAAACCTAGGACTTGGCTCCTCCGTCTGTAACTGGATCCTCGGCTTTCTGAACCACAGACCCCAATCAGTAAGAATAAACAACGACACTTCCTCCACGATAGTCCTCAATACTTGCATACTTATCCCACTATACGCCCTATACATACACGACTGTGTGGCAGAATTCGGCTCCAACTCTATCTCCAAGTTTGCTGATGACATGACTGTAGTGGGTCTGATCTCAAACAGCAATGAGTCAGAGTACAGGAGGGAGATAGAGAACCAAGTGGCATTGTGCAATGACAACAATCTCTCCCTCAATGTCAGCAAAAGTAAGGAGCTGATCATCGAATTCCAAAGTGTCATACACACCCCTGTCTGCATCAATTGTGCCGAGATAGAGATGGTTAATAGCTTCAAATTCCTAGGTATACATATCACCAATAATCTGTCCTGGACTACCCACGTCGATGCTACGAACTAGAAAGCACAACAACGCCCTTAATACCTCAGAAACTGAGAAAATTCGTCATGTCCACATGTCCACATTGACTCTTACCAATTTGTACAGATGCACCACAGAAAGCATCCTACCTGGCTTCACCACAGCTTGGTATGGCAATTCCTTGGCCTAAGACCGTAAGAAACTACAGAGAGTTGGGAACACAGCACAGTCCATCACACGAACCCACTTCCCATCCATTGACTGTCTACACCTCCCCCTGCCTCGGGAAAGTGGCAGCATAATCAAAGACTCCTCCCATCCAGGGTATTCTCTCTTCCAACCTCTGTCACCAGGCAGAAGATACAAAAGTCTGAGAAAATGCACTAGCAAATTTAAAAAACAGCTTTTTCCCTGCTGCTACCAGATTCCTGATGGCCCTCTTATGTATGGACTGAACAGACCTCTCCACGCATCTTCTCTAAGGTGTTGCACTACACTACGTATGCTTCACTCGATCTATGTCTATGTATTCACATTGTGTATCAATCCTATGTCCTATGTGTTTCATGTATTGCACGACCTGACTGAACTGTATGCAGAACAATACTTTTCATTGTAACTCAGTACACGTGACAATAAATCTAAATCTACTCTCACTCATTATTCCACTGGTCATATGGTACAGGCTTCACGAAGATTGGAGTGTAATTGTTCCCTGACCATTTAAACTCATTTTCTGCTATTTTTCACAATGGCCATGAAGGTTTGATGTCTGGAAAACTAAAATTGCAGTTTTCAAGCTTCACCCTTCGGGGACCATTTTTTCCTAACATGTTGGAACTTTGGTAGGCAGGCGGTTAAGAACAGAATACTGCAACCAAGTACGTGTCAAAACTTTGATTTACAGATACAAATTGCATATTATGTTCCTCGAAGTATCACCTCCAGGTACGCTCTTACATACTGTTTTGAGCTGAACGGTTAACCAATTAAACTAAATCAAACAAGCTGTGGGTCAAATTAAAAAAGCAGTCCCTTAAAGGAATACTGCATCAACAAAAAACAAATCATATTTAAATCAAAATGTGATTAAAGGGGTCGATAAAAAAAACCGATCCCCACAGCGCCGGCAAACTCTCTCTCCAGGGACATCCGGCTGCGAATATCTGCTTCTATATGAGCACAGGCGATTTCCCAATTAATCCCATCATTTCAATACAACTGACATCCATGAGGCATGACACCAGATTTTCCAGACTGCTTAGTTGGGTGGGATATTTTGGATGCATGAATAACTAAAACCAGCAGAAATGTTGCAGAACACAAGCAATTAAGGAAAACAACAATTTCAGTCACTCCAGTGAATAGTATCCTGATTATTTAACTTTGTTTGTTGATTGTAGGTTTCAGCTTACACAGCATTATGTTCTCCCAGCTGATATAATTTATCCTGTCAAACTGCACTACTGCGAACTAAATCTAGATCAGTGCCAAACCTGTCAGCTAATCTGTAAAAATAATTGTACGTAAAAATAAATCTAGTTACTTAGGCAATGGCAAGAAATTTATGCCAAGTTTGTGGTTTTATTAGGTAAATTCCATACTACAATATATTAAGTAATAATATTTAAAAATTACAACTTTTCTCTTTTTCAAAATAAAACTTCCAACATGTAGCTGCATCATGGTGCTGGTGTACAGGACAATATGGTTACTAGAATATCAGTGTCAAAGAACAAAGAAAATTACAGCACAGCAGCAGGCGCTGGGGCCCTCCAAGCCTGCAGCGACCATGCTGCCCATCTGAACTAAAAACTATCCTTCCGACACTCTATTCTAATCCCATTCATGATTTGTCATGATGCCCCTCAAGGTCACTATCGTATCTGCTTCTACTACCTGCCTCGGCAGCAAGTTCCAGGCACCCACCAAAAGAACAACTGCCTTGTACATCTTCTTTAAACCTTACCCCTCACACCTTAAAGCTATGCCCCCTAGTAATTGACTCTTCCACCCAGGGAAAAAGCTTCTGACTATCCAATCTGTCCATGCCCCTCATAATCTTGTAGACGTCTATCAGGTCGCTCCTCAACCTCCGCCGTTCCAGTGAGAACAAACCTCCTCATAGCTAATGCCCTCCATACCAGGCAACATCCTGGTAAATCTTTTCTGTACCCTCTCCAAAGCCTCCACATCCTTCTGGTAGTGTGACAACCAAAATTGAACACTATATTCCAAGTGTGGCCTAACTAAGGTTCTATAAAGCTGCAACATGACTTGCCAATTTTTAAACTCAATGCCCTGGCCGATGAAGGCAAGCATGCCGTATGCCTTCTTGATTACTTTCTCCACCTGCGTTGCCATTTACAAATATCTGTGGATCTGCACGCCGATATCTCTCTGACTTTCTATATTGCTAAGAGTTTTACCATTTACGTTATATTTCCCTTCTGTATCAGACCTACCAAAATGCATTACCTCACATTTGTCTGGATTAAACACCATTTGCCATTTCTCTGCCCATGTTTCCAACCTATGTCCTGCTGTATTCTCTGACAATCCTCAACACACTCTGCCACTCCACCAACCTTGGCGTAATTCGTGAATTTACTAATCAGACCAGTTACATTTTCAATCGCCCATGTCCTCTGGTTCCACGCATCGATTCCCTCCCCTGTCCTAGAGTGGGCCAACCACCTTGCTCTCTATAGATGTATGAAACGCCTTGGGATTTTCCTTAATCCGGCTGGACAATTACTTTTTGTGACCCCCTTTTAGCCCGACTGACACATTGCTTAAGTTTCTTTCTACTTTCCTTGTATTCCACACTTGCTTTGTATGTTCCCAGCCTCCTCAACAGTAATCAACTTGCAATTTATAAAGTAAAACAGGGAGTGTGGTCATTCTAAATACTGCACAGATCAGATGAAGTTTCTCAATAAAAAAAATCCAAACTCAACTACCTAAAAGTATCAGCAACGTGATCTTTGTCACAAATATCACATTACAGATAAATGATAGCCAAGTTATCACAATGACAATAAAAACAGCATTTAAATTAGGAAAGATGTGCACAATAACAGAATTGATTTAATGTTTTTGTTTTGTCCATTTATATTTGTTTCTGAAAATAAGCGAAGGCTCATCGAGTCTGCACCGACTGTCCGAAAGAGCACTCTACCTAGGCCCACTCCCCCACAACCCCATACATTGATCATGGCCAATCCACATAACCTGTACATCTTTGGGCTGTGGCAGGAAACCCACCCATAGATTCCCTTCCCCTATCTTCGAGTGGGCCAACCCTCTCCCTGGCTACACTCTTGCTCTTTATACATGTATAAAAAGCCTTGGGAGGATGGGTAGAATGTGCAAACTCCACAGTCACGCAAGGTCCTGGGTCCATGAAGCTGTGAGGCAGCAGTGCTAACCACTGTGCCACCCTGCCGCCCACAAAAGAACAAAAAACATTACAGCACAGGAATAAGCCCTTCGCCCCACTAAGCCTGCGCCGAATAGGATTCCTTATTTAGACCTACTACTTATTGTCCAAATGATCTGCATCTCTCCATTCCCCGCTCGTTCACGTGGCTATCAAGATACATCTTAAATGTTGCTATTGTGCTTGCCTCCACCACCTCCACTGGCAACGCGCTCCAGGCACCCACCACCCTCTGCGGAAAACCTTTGCATTTCCCCTAAACTTTCCCCTCTCACCTTGAACCTCATGTCCCCTTGTAATTAAGTCCAACCTGGGGAAAAGCTTCTGACGGCTCACCCTGTCCATATCTATCGTAAGTTTGTAGACCTCAATCAGGTCTCCCCTCAGCCTCCGTCTTTCCAACAAAAGCCATTACGAGGTTAGTCAACTCCCCTCATAGACAACACCCTCCAGATCAGGCAACATCCTGAAAAATCATCTCTGCACTCTCTCCAAAGCATCCATGTTCTTCTGGTAGTGTGGTGTTGTATCTCTGAGTCTATTCGGAACTCTGGATATGCGTTATCCCTTCTTAGTTCCCAAATAACAGAGATTCCAGACTGTACTTTTTGGCAAAGTTATTTGAAACTTTGTCAGCTTTTAGTATCTACTGGTAAACTCAATTTCAGTACAAAATTTTGCAGCAAGCTAGTCAGATCGATTGTCTTCAGCGATTGGTTGAATTCAAAATACAAATATATTTCTTGGTAATTTCTTCAAATCAAGATGCACAGTACAGAAATGACTGAATGATTTAAAACAAAAGAAAATGGTGATTTTGCAAAGCAAGCAGAATAGGTTCCAGAAAATAGGTTAGAGTGATTTAGGAATTAGTTTTCTCATCCCGACAACTTATCTTTTAAGGAGATTACTATCTTAAAGTTTTGCCTTCTTTACAGCTGTGATTGGCTCTAACTAATTTACAATTCACTCAATTCAGCCGAACTGTCTTTCCGTCAATTTAAGAGATAAACAATTTGGGGTAATTTTTCATAACATTGTCTGTGCGAAACACATTTCCCACCTGGACTTATCACCATGGACTGACTGGTCGTTACCATGGAAATGGAACTGGGACCTCAGCCCAGTTCTTTAACACAAAGGGTCTTTCTGCTATTTGACCTTGCAGTCTCCAGCTGCTTGCACAACTTGCAAAATGTGAAATTAAGTCTCATCTGATCAATTCCCAGCCATTCAGCTTTTCTCACTCTCATGGTTAATAAGATTTAATTAATTATTCTTAATGATTTCTTCATTAAACCTTTTATCTATCTCATCTGTAGCTAACTCAAAAAGGCTGATTTCTATCATGAGACGACCAGAACTGCATGCAATATTCCAAACGTGGCCTAACTAAAGTTTTATACAACTGTAACATGACCTGCCAACTTTTGTACTCAATGCCCAGCTGATGAAGGCAAGCATGCCGTATGCCTTTTTGACCACCTTATCCATCTGCATTGTCACTTTTATGGAACTATGGACCTGAACGCTCAGATCCCTCTCCTATGGATCCTAAGGCTCCTAAGGATTGTGCCATTCACTGTATAATTCACACCTGAATTTGATCTGCCAAAATTCATCACCTCACATTTCATAGATTTCATAGAATAACAGTACAGGAGGCCTTTCAGCCCATCATGTCTGCATGATGGAAAGGGCACCCTATCTAAGCCCACACCTCCACCCTATCCCTATAACCTAGTAACCCCACCTAACCTTTCTAGGACACCAAGGGCAATTTAGCATGGTCAATCCACCTAACCTGCACATCTTTGGACTGTGGGAGGAAACTGGAGCACCCGAAGGAAACCCACGCAGACACGGTGAGAACGTGCAGACGCCACACAGACAGTGACCCAAGCGGGAATCGAATCTGGGGCATATATATATATTACAAACAGTAGTCTGAGCACTGATCCCGGTGGAACAGCACTAGTTACAGATCTCCATTCTGAAAAACTCCCTTCCACTGCTACTCTCCGTTTCCTGTTGCCAAGACAGTTCTTTATCCATCTAGCTAGCGCACATTAGAACAAATGCTCTATTCCATTTAAAGCATTTTTATTTACACTCAATAGCTTTGTTATGAGCTTCAAAGCAATGGAAAAGGTGAAAGGAAAACAAAAATAAAGTTTCAGCCATTTATAAAATTGATTAAGTAACAAAGAAATAGGGCAGCATGGTGGCGCAGTGGGTTAGCACTGCGGCCTCATGGCACCAAGGTCCCAGGTTCTATCCCGGCTCTGGGTCACAGGCCGTGTGGAGTTTGCTTATTCTCCCAGTGTTTGCGTGGGTTTCGCCCCCACAACCCAAAAATGTGCAAGCTAGGTGGATTGGCCTCGATAAATTGCCCCTTAATTGGAAAAAAAAAATGAATTGGGTATTCTAAATGTATTAAAAAAATGTAACAAATAAATAAAACCATATGAGTAATTTTGCAATACAAAAAATAAATTACTTATAGTTGAAAGAGGGGGGAAAAACTGTAGTTTATATATGAAAGCAGGAAATGGAAAATTCTGCAGTATGCACAATTAGACTACTTTATACCTTCATTTTTGCATCGTGTGAGCTGATTAGTGACTATGTTTCTCCGGACGTGCACTGTTGAGGCTGCCCTAGACTGCAGCCAATTGAAAATCTTAAAACTAATGAGAAGTTGCACTCTTAAACCATACGGCAGCTGCAAAAACCCTTCAAAAATTTACACCTTGTTGAATGAGGTGTCAACTGCATTTTTAGCGATATACTAATTTCATATTTAACGCTAAACAGACTTACTGGCCCTGAAAAGCTAATTTTATATTTCTGAAATCTCAAATTTCTCCATGATAAAAAAAAAATGCACAATTTTAAAATACATTTTTCACATTTATTTTTATTTTGGCTCCTATCCAATCCAATCAAAACCATTTATTTGCAATCTAAAATTTTAAATCAAGGTTAAAGGAACTCAGTGACTTTAACTTACTGGTCTGTTGTATGCGAGAAGACTTACAACCGATTGCTTACCCTGCTTGTTGGCATCACTGCTGCTCCACTCGACTTGGGGTGAGATTTAACCTGGCGGGCGGAAAGAGGAAGTCCACGCCACAGAGATCGCTAGATCTTTGTGGGCAGCTATCTTCGAGGCCAGTGGCGAGCACCATTGCTTTGCCACTGACAGCAAACTCCGGGCCAATGACGGTTAAAGAAACACTGGTTTAAGAAAGAGAGAGAATAAGAGACAGAAAGGAAAAGTAAAAAAAAAGTTAAATCTAAAATTTAACATTTAAATTTTTTTTAACCATGCAGAAATGAGACTGGAAAGTTTAAATTGTTCCCATTCTGGGGTAGAGAGGTTAATTGGCACTTCAGTAACAGTTATGTTGTTAAAATAGTTCTTAATTACCAGACTTTTGTGATGCCTTTAATGGGCAATTTGGGTGTAAATTCAGCAAAATAACAAGGATGCCAAGTCCAGCATACAGTATATGAAGCAATGGAAATTGACAATGAGGTTCCAGAGCAGTGGTTTCCAACTGGTGTGCCGCAAGAACAGTCTAAGTGTACTGTGAAATTTCGTACATAGGTAATGAAAATATATGTAAAACAAACATATTGTTTCATCTCAAACAATATACAATCCAACTAAAATCACAACTCAGAAACGTTGTGAAAATTAATCATCAAATACTTAAAAGTGAGGTTCTACAACGTAGAAGGTGGCCAAAGGGTGAAATTGAGATGACGTGATAGTTTTTAACTCGTTGGCATAGAAACCAAGCAACGGCGCTTGTGCTTTTTTTTATTGATAATAAAACAAGACAAGTCAAGCTGGCACATGGAGCGAAATCAACTGTATCCACCAATAGGCCCACCATTATCAGCTGCTTCATCAGTGACCTCCCTTCCATCATAAGGTCAGAAGTGGGAATGTTTGTAGATGACCGCACAATGTTCAGCACCATTCGCAACTCCTCAGATAATGAAGCAGTCCATGTCCAATTGCAGAAAGACCTGGACAAAATCCAGGCTTGGGCTGACAAATAGCAAGTTACATTTGCGCCACACAAGTGCCAGGCAATGACCATATCCTACAAGAGAGGATCTAGCCATCGGCCCTTGACATTCAATGGCATTACCATCGCTGAATCCCCCACAATCAACATCCTGGGGGTTACCATTGATCAGAAATTGAACTGGACTCACCATAATAATACTGTGGCTACCAGGGCAGGTCAAAGGCTAGGAATTCTATGGCGAGTAACTCATCTCCTGACCCCCCCCCCCCCCCGCACAGGTCTGGAGTGTAATGGAATACTCTTCACTTGCCTGGATGAGTGCAGCTCCAACAACACTCAAGAAGCTTGGCACCATCCATGAAAAGGCAGCCCGCTTGATTGCTCCCCCTTCCACAAACATTCAAAACCTCCACCACCAGGGAACAGTGGCAGCCGTGTGTACCATCTACAAGATGCACTACAGAACTCATCAAGGATCCTGAGACAGCATCTTCCAAACCCACAACCATCTAGATGGATAAGAGCAGCAGGTACCTGGGAACCCCACCACCTGGAGGTTACCCTCCAAGTCACTCACCACCCTGACTTGGAAATATATCACTGTTCCTTCATTGTCGCTGGGCGACATCCTGGAACTCCCTCCCTAACAGCACAGTGGATATATCTACACATCAAGGACTGCAGCGGTTCAAAAAGGCAACTCACCACCACCAAGGGTGGTGCAAGGGCAACTAGGGATAGGCAATAAATGCTGGCGTAACCAGCTATACCCACATCCCATAAATTAATTGTCTAAAATAAGGTCAATGAGCTGACTGCACAAATAGAGACAAATGGGTATGGTTTGTTGGGGATTACTAAAACATGGTTGCAGGAGGATCGGGACTGGGAGTTGAATGTCCATAGATATTCAGTATTCAGAAAGGATAGACAGGATGAAACAGGAGGAGGAGTTGCCTTATTGGTTAAAGATGACATCAAAGCTGTATTAAGAAATGATATCGGTACGAAGGGTCAAAATGTTGAATCGACCTGGGTGGAAATAAAAAACAAGGGAACAAACGCCTTGGTAGGAGTGATTTACAGGCTCCCGAGCAATACTTCCAAAGTGGGGCATAGTATAAATCAAGAAATAATGAGGGCTTGTGAGAAGGGCACAATGGTAATCATGGATGATTTTAACATGCATATTGACTGAATTAATAAAATTGGCACGGGTAGCCTCGAGGGAGATTTCATAGAATGTATGAGGGATTGTTTCTTAGAGCAATTTGTTATGGAGCCAACCAGGGAGCAGGCTATTTTAGATTAAGTATTATCTAACGAAGAAGGGTTGATAAATAGTCTTGTTGTTGAGGATCCTCTTGGAAGAAGTGATCACAGCATGCTAACATTTCAAATTCAGACTGAGCAAGAGAAGGCAGAGGTAATTATACAGGCCTGAGAAAAGAGTTGGCCCACGTTGACTGGGCTCAAATAATTGAGGGTAGTACAGTTGAGGAACAATGACTGATGTTCAGGGAGATACCAAAAACTCTCAATTAAAGTATAATCCTGAGAGGAAGAGGAATTGTAAACGGGGGAAAAACATTCCATGCTTACAAAGGAAGTCAAAGAGGACATAAAGGCAAAAACAAGGGCATACCATACTGCAAAGCTGGAGGATTGGGAGAACTTAATGTTCAGCAAAAGTCTACTGAAAATAAAATCAAAAGAGCCAAGATGAACTACAAAAAGAAACTAGCAGAAAACTGATACCAAAAGCTTCTATAAGTATATCAAGAAGAAGAAAGAGAATAGCTAAAGCAAATGTTGGCCCTTTAAAGAACGATACCAGTGAAGCAATAATGGGGAACACAGGTGGAGGTACTGAGCCTCTGTCTTCACGGTAGAGGGCAATCAAAAAATTCCAAAACCTGCAGTGAATGCAGAGGAACTATGTACAATAACCACCACCGGGGAGAAGGTATTGAATAAACTAATGGGATTAAAGGCAGATTAAAGTCTCCGGGACCTGATGGCCTGCACCCTAGGGTATTACAGGAGGAGGCAGTAGAGATAGTGGATACATTGGTTATATTTCAAAATTCCTGGAAATTCCCGGTGGATTGGGATGGCACGGTAGCACAGTTGCTTCACAGCTCCACGGTCCCAGGTTCGATTCCCGGCTTGGGTCACTGTCTGTGCAGAGTCTGCACATTCTCCCCGTGTCTGCGTGGGTTTCCTCCGGGTGCTCCGGTTTCCTCCCACAGTCCAAAGATGTGCAAGAGTTAGGTGAATTTGCCATGCTAAATTGCCCTTAGTGTCCAAAAAGGTTAGGTGGGGTTATGGGGATAGGGTGGAGGTGTGGGCTTAGGTAGGGTGCTCTTTCCAAGGGCTGGTGCAGACTCGATGAGCCGAATGACCTCCTTCTGCACTGTAAATTCTATGATTCTATGATTGGAAATACGCAAATGTGACCGGATAGCTTGATCTCTGTGGTGGAGAAATTGTAGTATTAATCAATCATTAAGAAGGAGATGACTGAACACTTGGAAAGACAAAGCTCAATCCACCATTGTCAGCATGGTTTTAAGAAGGGCAAGGCATATTTGACAAACTCGCTTGAGGATGTAACCAGCAAGGTGGATAATGGGGAACCTGTGAATGTGCTATATCTAGACTTTCAGAAGGTGTTTGACAAGGTGCCACATAAAAGACTGATCCAGAAGGTGAGATTGTAGGGGACTGGGGGTAGAGTACTAGATTGGATTGACAGAAAGCAGAGGGTCGGGATAAATGGGTCCTTCTCTGGCTGACAAACTGTA